>NC_081853.1:58470079-58667191 GCF_963259705.1 Myotis daubentonii
GAAGGTGTTGCTTAGACCAACTCGCCGCACCTGCCCCCACCCAGCTCCTCAGCCCCGGGGCAGCCTCCCTGTAGCCTGTTCTGTAATTGAGGTCAGAGTCCTAACTGTGCAGATGCCGGTCCCCCTTGGAAACGTATAAAACCTGACAAATGGGCCAACCAGGGAGTGGAGTTGTGATTCTGCCTTTGCAAAGGGCTGGTTGTAGGATTGTTTGAAGAGGGGGCAACTCCTCAGGTGTGGCGGGGCAGTGGGAGTCACACCCAGGTTTCCTGGGCGCGGGCTGGCTCCTGGCGGACTTGGAAAGGCTGGTCTTCCCCGTAGCAGAGAAGAGTTGAGGAACCCCGCCCCGCAGCCTCTCACTGCCTGTCCCTCATGAAGCCTTCATGACCTGAGGTCAGAAGCACAACTTTGAAGCAAAGGACCCTAATCCGGAGACGGTGAGGGCAGGGGAGCAGTGGGAGTGGCTCTGCTTGCTGTGTGGACGTGCACCCTTCCTTCCTTCGGTCCCCCTTCTCCAAGAGCAACAAGTTGGCCACTACCCCTCCCCTCACACAGCTGATGATCTAAGGCTCCTTCCAGGGGCCAAGGAACTCGACTGGGGAGACTCTGCTGTTTGGAACCACAGGCCTGCCGGGCCCGGAGCTCGCGTGGCGTCTGCCTCCGCAGCACTGAGCTTCCGGGTGTGCCGGGCAGGCGTGAGACGTCCTCGTGAGGATTTGAATTCGTGCTGAGTCGTTCCCAGGCAGAGCTTACCATCCCACAGCAAACGCCTCTCAGGTTCCCAAGCCTGCAGCCAGTTGCTTTCTGGTGGGGCCTGGCAGAGAGGGGGAGGACTCTGTCCTATGTCCGCTGGCCTTCGGGCAGCGCCTAGGCTGTGGCATGGACATCCGAGGCAAGTCTTCACCTTTTCCTGCTCACTTCTCACCTGGTGTGGGTGCAAGGGGGCTACGTGGGCCATTGACGGACCCTTCCGTTTGCCTGTGTGTCCACCCTGGGGCAGAGGGTGACGCTGCCCTGTGATCTGCTCAGCACCATCCAGCAGCGCTGGCCCGGGGCCAGCAGACCGGGTCCTGGGAGTCCTGGTGGGAGTGCTCAAGGGGAAGAGCAGGCAGAGGTCGGTCCTGCAAGGCCTCATTCCCCGTTTTCAAGGTTCGTGTTTGGCCTCCCAGGCTCCTTTGTCTGCCTGTGGCTCCCACATTTCTAGATTATTGAAGCTTCTGTTACAGCCCTAGCCAGTTTGGCTCAGTGGATAGAGCACCCGCCCACAGACTGAAGAGTCCCGGGTTCAGTTCTGGTCAAGGGCATGTACCTTGGTTGCAGGTTCCCTGGCCTGGTCAGGGTGCGTGCAGGATGCAATCAATCAATGTGTCTCTGTCTCTCCCTCTCTAAAAATCAATGGAAAAATATGCTCAGTTAAGGATTAACTAACTAACTAAATAAAAAGAAAAACTTCAACTATGTACAAGGCCCTCCCCGTTTGACATCTCACCTGCCAGACATCTGCGGGGCCTACGGTCAGCCCATGATTCCACCCAAAGGCCAGGGGAGCCTGATTCTGCCAGGCCTTTGCCCTCACTGTCTGCCATTCTCAGGTGGCTTTCCTCCAGACCCTAAATCAGGTCCTGTCCAAACCTTGGAGTCAGCTTGAATGTCACCCCCTAAAGTGGGGCCCCTAGCTCTCCCTCCACCAAGCCAGACCCACACTGAGGTGGCTGTGTGTCCTCTGCGCTGTGTCCCCGGCGCTTAGTAAGTGCTGGCAAACAGGAGGCACTTGACGCGTTACAAGAATAGGGTCCCGGGTTCGGTTCTGGCCTGAGCGCATATCCGGGTTGCGGGTTGCGGGATCGGTCTCCAGTGGGGGGTGTGCAGGAGGCAGCCAATGGATGGTTCTCTCTCATCATTGATGTTTCTGCCTCTCTCTCCCTCTCCCTTCCTCTCTGAAATCAATAAAAATATTTTTTAAGTTAATAGAGCATTAAAAACAAAAAGAAGTCTTTTAAAAAAGAAAGAAAAGGGGGAAGATAGGGAGAGAGGGAGGGAGGAAGGAAGGAAGGAAAAAAATTAAGGGAAGAAAGAAAGAGAGAGAGAGAGGAAGGAAGGGAGGAAGGAAGGAAAGAAGGAAGGAAGGAAGGAAGGAAGGAAGGAAGGAAGGAAGTTAGGAAGGAAGGAAAAAAAGAAAAGAAAGAAGAGAAAGAAGAAATGAAAGGTCTTCAGGACTGCGAGGGAGGCGCGGGACCATGTAGCCGCGGGACCATTCATTCATTCATTCATTCTGGCGCCGCCGTGGGACGGGCCAGGCCGGGAGGCGCACGCGCACACAGGGCTCGCGCTCGGCGGGGGCGCGCTCGGCGGGGGCGCGCACGCTCGCGGCCGCGTGCGTCACAACCCGGCTCGGGCCCCGCCCGTCCCGCCTGCCCGCCGGTCGGTCCCTGGGCGGCGGCGGCGGCGGCACCGGGCCGGCCGTGCTAGCGGCGGACGGTCGTGCGGCCCGGAGACGCACAGCCGGCGCGAGGGAGGCCCGACCGCGGTCGCGCGTGAGGAGACCACGCGGGCGCCGGGCGCGAGGCCGGCGTGAGGGAGCGCGGAGCAGTGGCCGCGGGCGGCCGGACCCGCCTGTCCTCGCCGCCGCCGGCATGAGCCACATCCAGATCCCGCCGGGGCTCACGGAGCTGCTGCAGGGCTACACGGTGGAGGTGCTGCGGCGGCGGCCGCCCGACCTCGTCGAGTTCGCCATCGACTACTTCACCCGCGTGCGCGAGGCCCGCGCCCCGGCCGCGGCCGCAGCCCCGGCCTCGGCCCCGGCCCCGGCCCCGGCCCCGGCCCCGGCCCCCGGCCCGCCGTCCGCTCGGCCGTCCGCCTCGCAGGAGCTCGAGGAGCTCGGCCCTAGCGTCCCCGAGACGGAGAGCGAGTCCGAGGAGGAAGACGAGGTGGACGGTAGGCGGCGGGGGGACGGAAGCGGCCGGACCGGCGGGCTGGGGGCGGCGGGGCCGGGGCCGGGGCCGGGCCTGTCGGGGCTCCCCGCGCCCGGAGCGAGCGGCCGGGGTCCGTCTCCGAGGAAACGTGCGCGCCGGGGCCGCGTGGTGCGGGGGCCCGCGTGAGCCGCCGGGAGCCCCGGCCTCCAGGCCCCTCGGGAGGCGAGGACGCCCCCACCCACCGGCCCCGGTGGAGCGCCGGGCGGGACGGGGTTCGGAAGGAATTCATTTTGTGAAAAGTTCCTGGGAAAACTTTAAGCCCCGACGAAAGTGGAGCGAAAAGAGGCGCAGAACCTGCTGCCGGCGCCCACGCGGCCGTTCAGGGCACGAATGTCCGACGCGCCTTGTGAATGCGCGGTCGGTGCGTTCGGGGGAGGGAGGGGGCAGCATCAGCGGAGGGTCCTGCCGGGCCGCCCCCGCGGATCCCGCCACCCGGCATGCGCCCGCCGGGACCGAACCGGGACCCTTAGTCCGCTGGCGGCGCTCTACCCACTGGGCCGCACCGGCCAGGGCTTTGCTAACGTGTCGCTACAGCAAACGCCCCTCAGGCTGTGCCACCGCCGCCTCGGGCTCGGGGTCGCAGTTCTGACTGTGGACCCTGGGGCCGCGCCGGCGGGTGGGCTTTTGGCGGAAACGCGGGTCCGCCTCGCGCAGCACCAGGTACCTCTCCATCAGACGGAAGCAGGTGGTCGGCGGGCAGCCGCTCCGCCCGGGCGGCCCCCACACCGGCTCGGTCGGGTGATCAGCAGGTCGTCCTGCCCCTGAACAGAACGGGAGGGTTGGAGAGATGAGTTAGGGACGTGGTGCGGTCCGGTCGCCCTGGAAAGGAAGCCGGGTCCGAGGGGCGTCCACGCGGGGTCAGCTGCAGGGAGGGAGGGAGTGGTCAGCGATCCGGGCAGCTCCCCACGTGCATTCACGCTCTTCCGTGTTCCCTTCCCGTCCTGCACAGGGAACGATGGGCTCTCCCCTCGTCGTTCCCACGCCCCTGCCTCGGGCTTGCTGTGTGGTCTCAGACCCGCTGTCAGGCGTGTGGGGCTTCAGCTTTATTTGTCCCTGAAACGCGGACAGTGGCGGCCTCTCCCAGGGACCAGCGCTTTTACCGGCTTCACTGTAGACCACCAAGTTGGAACCGGCTTTGCGACATTTTTTCTCTGGTCTCTTTTTTTAAAAAATTTATTTTTAAAATTAGAGTTGACGTACAATATTATATTAGTTTTAGGTGTGCAACACAGTGATTAGACATTTATTTATATACCTTACAGAGTGATCACCCCATAAGTCTAGTCCCCTCTGACAACACACTAGAATACTAGAGGCCCATGCACCCCCTCCCCCCTCAGGGTGTCTGCCTCAGCCCCCGCCCCCACTGCCACCATGGCTTCATCCAGAAGGTCGTCCAGAAGGACGTCCGGTCTAATTAGCATATTATGCTTTTATTGTAGGTTATAGATTAGTGATTATTTTTCCTATTCTGTGCTTTATGTCCTATTATGTGACTATTTTTATAACTGGCATTTATACTGCTTAATCCCTTTCACCTTTTTCACCCATTTCCCCCAAACCCCTCCCATCTGGTGACCAGGAATTGTGACAGTTCTTATTTACACAAAACAGTATTTTAGAAATTAGTCCCCGATGATTAGAATGGTGTTTACAAGTTTTTGTAATGTCTTCATTCTTTGTTATTTTTGATACCTTTTTCAAAGTTGAGTTGACTTGAATTTTGGTAACCCTGTGCTTTGTTTTACTGGTATTTCAATGTTTCTTGTTTATATCTCTTAAGTGGCTGTGCTGTGTATAATTATAGAAATCAGCACAAGGTGAACTTCTGTTTACAGATAATAGACTAAAGCATCGCACACCATGAGATACCTGCTTCACACTCATGAGCCAGGCTATTAGGAAAAAACAGAAAATAGCAAGTGTTGGTGAGGATGTAGAGGAGTTGGAACCCTTGCTCATTGCTGGCAGGAATGTAAAATGGTCTGGCTGCTGTGGAAACAGTTTGGCGGTTCCTCAAAAAGTTAAACATAGAATTACCATCCGATCAAGCAATTGTGCTATTTTTCATATCCCCAAAGGACTCGAAAATAGGGAGTCGAACAGATACTTGTGTGCCAGTGTTCATTGGAGTGTTATTCACTATAGCCAAGGGGTAGGAACACCCCATGTCCCATCAGTGAGGAATGGATAAACAACATGTGGTATAGATTTACAGTGGAATAGTATTCACCCCCAAAAAGGAATGGAATTCTCATACGTACACGCTACAACACGGATGCACTTTGAAAACATCATGCCAGTGCAAATATGCCAGACACAAAAGGCAGACATTGTGTGATTCTGCTTGAATAGTCAGATTCATAGAGAAAGTCGAAAGGCGTTTCCCGGGCTCCGGGAGCAGGCAATGGGGAGTAATCCTTTCATAGTCGCAGAGTTTCTGTTTGGGAGGTGAAAAAGTTCTGAAATTGGATAGGAGTGATTTTTTAAAAATATATTTCTATTGATTTGAGAGAGAGAAATGGAAATGGAGAGAGTTAGAAACATCGATAAGAGAGAAATCAATTGGCTGCCACCTGCACGCCTCCTATTGGGGATCAAACCTGCAACCCCGGATGTGCCCTGACGGAGAAGCCAACCCATTGACCTCTTGGTTCAGGGGTGATGCCTAAACACTGACCCACACTGGCCGGGCCAGATTTTTTTTTTTTTTAATGGAGATCAAATCATATCACTCTTCAGTTTAATCCCCTCAGTGCAAGTGAAGTGAAATCCCTTATCTTCTGTGGCCCACAGTCCTGCAGGATTTGGTTCCTGTTTCTCTCTACCTCTTCTCGCCCGCCCTCCTCACCTTCCCGCTTGGCTTGTGTCTACACTTGCCGGGTCTCTCCCTCCCCGGTGGTCTGCTTGCTGCTGGCTCTTCCAGAGTCTCTCTTGCCCGGCCCTGACCAGCTCTGACTTTAGGCCTCGGCTTGGAGAGGCGTTTCCATATCTACCTGCCTAGAGCAGGTCCCTCTGTTGTTGGGGTTCAGTAGCACCCCGACTGGTTACTTTAGGGCTCTGGTAATGATCTAAGATTATTTTTTTTAATTTTAATATATTTTATTGATTTTTTACAGAGAGGAGGGAGAGGGATAGTCAGAAACATCGATGAGAGAGAAACATCCATCAGCTGCCTCCTGCACACTCCCTATTGGGGATGTGCCTGCAACCAAGGTACGTGCCCTTGATCGGAATCGAACCCAGGACCCTTGAGTCTGAAGGCCAACGCTCTATCCACTGAGCCAAACCAGTTAGGGCTGATCTAAGATTCTTGTTTGTTTTGTATTGTTTTGTGTCCAGTGCTTAGCAGTTAGCCTGGCCCATAGTGGATACTTAGAAACCTCTTGTTGACTGAATCGGAGACTGCTCCCACAGAGTGCGCCGGGACACGTGGGAGCTGAGCAGGGACTGGTGGTCAGGGTGTTGGAAGCAGTGGAGAGGTCAAGTCGGGGAGGCCAGCGTTGAAGTGGTGGGACACAGTGCTGATTCTCAGAGATGGGGGCCCCGGGGGTCCTGGTGGGCGAGGGTTATTACAGTGGGTCAGGGGAGTGTGTGTGTGTGTGTGTGTGTGTGTGTGTGTGTGTGTGTGTGTGTGTGTGAAGGTGGCTGCAGAAGATCAGACCAGGCATGGGGAGTACATTTTGAAGACGTGAAGCTGCGAGACAGTGGTTTTCTTTTTTTTAAGATAGACTCACCCTTAGCACATTCGTTTGCTGAGGCCAGGAGCCATGGAGAGGCGGCAGCTGCTGGAACAAGGTCCTGGAACGGGTGGGTGGGTTAAGGGCACCCAACACAGGGAAAAGGAGGGGCAGCTCAGACTCAGAAACTGAAGAGGAATGTGATTCCTTAAATAACTTAGCAGTTATTTTACTTAGAGGGTAATTTAAGATTTTATTTTTTTATGACCTTAATTCAAAGCCTTGTCTTCTACTTACTTGAGTCTAATAAATGTGAATGTTTAAGCTAAAGAAAAATTATCTCTTTGAAACTGATAATTGATTTTTCTGGCTTATCTGTCTGTTGGCCATTTTGAATGTCATGGATATATGAAAGAGAAGCGAATGAATTTTTATTGATTTTAGAGAGGGAGGAAGGCGAGGAGAGAGAGAAACATTGATGTGAGAGCAATACATGGATTGGTTACCTTCCTCACCCGCCCTGACCGGGGATTGAACCTAAAACCTAGGTACGTGCCCTGACTGAGAATCGAACCGGAGACCTTCTGGTGCACAGGATGATGCTCTAACCCTGTGGTCGGCAAACTGCGGCTCTCAAGCCACATGCGGCTCTTTGGCCCCTTGAGTGTGGCTCTTCCTAAGCCTTAGGAGTACCCTAACTAAGTTAATAACAATGTACCTACCTATATAGTTTAAGTTTTAAAAATTTGGCTCTCGCCAAAACCGGTTTGGCTCAGTGGATAGAGCGTCGGCCTGCGGACTGAAGGGTCCCAGGTTCGATTCCGGTCAAGGGCATGTACCTGGGTTGCGGGCACATCCCCAGTGGGAGATGTGCAGGAGGCGGCTGATCGATGTTTCTCTCTCATCGACGTTTCTAACTCTCTATCTCTCTCCCTTCCTCTCTGTGAAAAATCAATAAAATATATTTAAAAAAAAAATTTGGCTCTCAAAAGAAATTTCAATCTTTGTACTGTTGATATTTGGCTCTGTTGACTAATGAGTTTGCTGACCACTGCTCTAACCAAATGAGCCACACTGGCCAGGGCACAAATGCATTTTTAAAAGGTTTATAATTTAGACCTTTTGGGGGGATTTCTTTTTAAAATATGTCAACTACTACATACAAAATTTTTTATCTGGAAATGAAAAAAGACAGCTTATTGGATCCCCTTTCAATTCTCAAAACTCTTCAGTATCTGATGAGAAATGATGAGCTATTTCTGGATGATTATATTTGGAGTTTTTCATTTGCGCTTGGTAAACTTTTTAGTTTCTTGAAAAAAAGTAAAGTAATGAAAAGATCATTAGTACGATAAAAAATATTGGAGGCAATTATAATAATCGCTAACTTTTATATTGTGGTTTCTGGAGATAGCACGGTATTTAAAATCAAAAGTTAAGTGATTTCGTTATCTTTGGATTATTTTGTTTATGGAGTTACTTCATTGAGAATGCAGAAGATTTCTTGCTTTTTCTGTAGCTCCGCTTCTGATACTTACTGTTCAGATATTTCAAATTTGTGAAAAAGAATGATGTCCTCAGTGATCTGCTCACAAATTGCTTTCAATGATAGAAAAGAGCAAGACAGCCTCCAGTTAGAAAAGTGAGACGTGGGCCCTTGGGTCATGCACTACTTCTCCTGTGCCTGCGTTTTACCCTGAGAAGCAGTGTCCTGTTTTCCTCACATCATGAGGAGCGCTTCTGTGACTTCCGTGAGGCTCCTGGGGGGACTTAGCAGCTTCTTGGGTGTGAGAATATGGAGTTGCTGCTCTTCAGGGACACCTTTCTCCTTATGCAGCTAAAAAATGGCCTCCCTCCCTTCCTTTGCCTTCCTGCCCTTTTTGAAAGTGGCTATGAGAACGGGTTGTGTGGAAAAAATGATTTCCAAAAAGAGAAAAGGTGAGCTCTCTTTGTATAGTGGCCCTTCCTAAGGAAGTATGATTATTAAAAACAAATTAGAGCCCGGCCAGCATGGCTCAGTGGTTGAGCATTGACTATGAACCAGGAGGTCACGGTTCGATTCCTGGTCAGGCCAGGGTTGCCAGCTTGATCGATCCCCGGTGTGGGGCATGCAGGGGAGAGCCAATCAGTGATTCTCATCATTGATGATTTTCTATCTGTCTCTCCCGCTCCCTTCCTCACTGAAATTAATAAAAAAATCTTTAAAAAAATACACAAATCAGAGAACACTTATTCACAGAACATAAAAGATTCATTCACTCTAGCTTAATACAAAAACAGCTTTGCTAATGCATTTCCAGTAACCTCTGCAGGCAGTTTTTGAAATGTTCTCACTTGAAGGACCCAGTGCAGTTGGGCCATCATTGCATAGTATGTGTGCAAGCACAGGTTGGCCTTATTTGCCGTTCTGGAGACTGTGAGGAGCTTGTGTTCATTGTCTTTGGCACAGAATAGTCTTAGTTTACAGTTCTGTTGAAGGATGAGAGGTTATTGCAAGATTAAGTATTTACTCGGTAATAACGGATCAAGACTTTCTATTCAAATAAAAAGCAACTTGAAGGAAAATAATAGGGGAAATATTTTGCTCATGAAGAGTTATTTTGTGCCCTGGCTGGTGTTCCCAGTGGTTAGAGTATCGGCCCACACACCAAAGGGTTGCAGGTTTGATTCCCTGTCAAGGGCACATACGTGGGTTGCAGGTTAGATCCTGAGCTTGGTTGGGGCTTGTGCTGGGTACAGTCAATCCGTGTGTCTCTTTCACATCGACGTTTCTCTCTCTCTCTCCGCTTCCCCCCTTCCATTTTCTCTAAAAATCAATGGTAGGAATATCCTCAGGTGAGGATTAAACAAAAATAAAAGAGTTAGTTTGTCCTAATTTTAGATGATGTAGCTCCAGGAATGAAAATAGGTGTTGGCACAGCTACTTTTTCTTGTGTAATTTTTCCTATACGATATACTAAAAGGGTAATATGTAAATTGACCCTAAAGGCAGAATGACCGCCCGACCAGTCACTATGAGGTGCACTGACCACCTCTTGGTCCCTTTCCCTGGCTGGCAGGCTCCGATTGCCTGATGGCAAACGGGAAACCGGAGTGGATGGCGGCAGGGGAGGGGCCGGCTGCGGGCAGCCAGGGAAGATGGCCCTGATCGCAGGCCAGACCTAGGGACTGTACCCGCGTACGAATTTTGTGCACCGGGCTTCTAGTTTAGTATAAAATTTAGTGTATGACTCTTTGGAATTAAAAAAGAAAAAGTATGGGGGTTCAGACAGAAACTGGTAACTAAAACTTTTAGCTTGTATTATTTCTTTTGCATTTGGGGTTCCATTTAAGTGAATCTAAAAATAGATGGCTTGAGTTTTTCTCAGTCTGAACCCTGATATCTGCCTGGGAACTTGTCAGCAATAGTTTTAAGCTATGACTCCCACAAAATATTATTTGTGAAGGCAGTGGCGAATAATGTAGAAATTTGGATATTTGGTTTTTGATGAACCAGTGGTTGGAGAACTATTATTCAGTTTGCACTGTGATAATTTGGTTTTTTGAGGCATCCATTTGTAAAGAAAAGTAAAATGATGGTGAGAGGAGGATTGCTGCTTGCGGTAATTAGACATCATTTTGTCACCCCCTTGATGGCTCTTTGGGGGAAGAGTTTTGAGGCCTTTTCTCTGGTGACTCCATCACCATTAGAAGGGCAGGTGAATTGTCTTTCTAGGTGCCCAATGCTCATCTAGTGGGCTGATTTCTTAGCTCACAAAAGAGAAGTCATATCTGGTTGGTGATGCTCCAGGGATTTTTTTCTTTCTTTAAAAATAATTTTTTTAATTGATTTCAGAGAGGAAGGGAGAGGGAAAGAGAGAGAATCATTGATTGGCTGCCTTCTGCACACCCTACACTGGGGATCGAGCCCACAACTCAGGCATGTGCCCTGACTGGAAATGGAACCATGACCTCCTGATTCATAGGTCGATGCTCAACCACTGAGCCACGCTATCTGGGCCAGGATTTTTTTCTAGGAATCACTAGGTAATCCTCAGATTATGGTTGATTTTAATGCATACCTAATTTTTAAAATGTTGTTAGTCTAGTAGATCAATAGTATCTAAAATGCTAATAAATAAATATGGAATATAGTGCCCTTAAAATGAGTGGGCATCAGTGGTCTTGGGCATTTTTTGTTTGTTTCTTTTTGTTTTTGTAAGTTGGCTAGGGAGTTTTAACAGTTTGTTGTGTTGTATAATAAAGAATGTGTCTGGCCTCTGTCCCAGACTCCTGTCACAGAGCTTCTAAAACTCTTATAATTTCCTAAGTGTAGGAGTGTTTTTGTTATTTATGAGCCCCTTGGATCACACCTGACTTTGTGTTTTTTTAAAAATTGATTTGAGAAGGGGGGGGAGGGGGAGAGAGAAACATCGATTTGTTGTTCCATTTATTTATGCATTCATTGGTCACTTCTCATTGCTCGGACCAGAGATAGAACCCACAACCTTGGCCTCTCAGGATGGTGAGAGGGCTTGTTATTTATATAGTCAGCAAATAGTTATTGAACACGTATTTATGGCAGACACTATACTATGCAAATGTAACACGGAAATAAAAGACAGTCTTTTATTGTTTTGTTACCGGAAAGAAAGATTTCACAACACAAGTCCAAGTAGTTTTTAGAGGGCGTTTATTATATATTATTGATTTTTTACAGCGAGGAAGGGAGAGGGCTAGAGAGTTAGAAACATCAATGAGAGAGAAACATCGATCAGCTGCCTCCTGCACACTCCCTACTGGGGATGTGCCCGCAACCAAGGTACATGCCCTTGATCGGAATCGAACCTGGGAGCCTTTAGTCTGCAGGCCAATGCTCTATCCACTAAGCCAAACTGGTCAGGGCTAGAGGGCGTTTATTAAAGCTGGGGACAGTGAAACAAGAAAGGGCCTAGGACAGAAGAAGCAACAGAAAGGGACTAGTTGGGGAAATGAGCCTAGCTGCGCTCCTTTGGCTACTAAGAAGTCAGAGAAGCCCTAGGTCCGTGGTCGGCAAACTGTGGCTCGCGAGCCACATGCGGCTCTTTGGCCCCTTGAGTGTGGCTCTTCCTAAGCCTTAGGAGGACCCTAATTAAGTTAATAACAATGTACCTACCTATATAGTTTAAGTTAAAAAAATTTGGCTCTCAAAAGAAATTTCAGTCGTTGTACTGTTGATATTTGGCTCTGTTGACTAATGAGTTTGCCGACCACTGCCCTAGCTAGTTTGGCTCATTGGATAGAGCGTCAGCCTGCGGACTGAAGAGTTCCAGGTTTGAATCCAGTTAAGGGTTCATGCCCGGGTTGCGGGCTCGGTTCCCAGTGTGGGGTGTGCAGGAAGGCAACCGATCAATGATTCTCTCTCATCATTGACTAGAGGCCCAGTGTATGACATCCGTGCACTGGCGGGGGAGAGGTGTGTGTGTGTCCCTCAGCCCGGCCTGCGCCCTCTCGCAGTCTGGGACCCCTCGGGGGATGTCCGCTTTTCGGCTTAGGCCCGATCCCTGGCGGGGGGTGGGTGGGGTTTGGGGAATCGGGCCTAAGCCAGGGATGGGGCCTAAGCCAGCAGTCAGATATCCCTCTCACAGTCCAGGACCCCTTGCTCCTTAGCACCTGCCTGCAGCGGAGGCGGGAAAGGCTCCTGCCACCGCTGCTGTGCTCACCAGCCTTGAGCCCAGCTTCGGGCTGAGCGGTGGTTCCCCTGTGGGAGTGCACTGACCATCAGGGCAGCTCCTGCGTTGAGTGTCTGCCCGCAGGTGGTCAGTGTGCATCATAGGGACTGGTTGTTCCGCTGTTCAGTCGGTTTGCATATTAGGGTTTATTATATAGGATGTTTCTATCTCCCTTCGTCTCTGAAATCATTAGTCATAAAAAAAGAGAAGTCAGAGAGAAGGGGACCCTTGGAAACAGTCAGGGAGGTAGACCAGGACAAGCTGCCACTGCCCATTGTTTCCTGGTTGCAAGCCTGGGGGGTTCCCTTAGAGTTTAGGAGATGCATGCCTGTGGGGGGAGACAAAGGGGTAGGGAAAGTGAGGGTGTGCTCCTGGGGGCGGGGGGAGAGCATGCGACAATATGTATCTTTGAGACTGTTTTCCCCCCACTCAGCATAATGTCTGAGATTCATCCAAGTTATTATATGTTGTCAATAGTTGTTATTGCTGGGTAGTATTTCATTGTATGGATGTACCATGTTTTATCCATTCATCTGTTTCCAGGGTTTGGTGACTGAATAGATCTGCTGTGGACATTTCATCGTACCTTTGCCTTCCTGGTTGTCCATTCTCTGAAATCTTTAGGCCTATGATCAAGTCCCCAGGTTTCTGGAGGATGAGTGTTTGTCTGTACATCTGGCACACAGGAGGCATTTATAAACACATGAAGCATTAAGCACATATAAAGCTCTGTCATGTGCCAAGCATTGCCAGTACATTGGTAAGCAAAAACTCCTAAGGAGGTATTTTCCTTCGGAGGGCCTCACAGTCCTGCAGGGGAGACCAGCATCAACCAAATAACCACCTGTGTCACTAGCTTGCACCCACGGCACTGCTGCTTCGAAGGAAAGGGGCTGGGTTTTCTCAGAGCCTGTAAGGAATTGGCCTCATAGCAGGTCAGGTAAGGCTTTCCTGAAGAGGTGACCCCGAGAGAGGTAAACACCGCCTTAACTGCCCAGTTTGAAATAGTTAACTAAGCAAGGTGGTGGGGTAAGCATCCTCGGAGAAGACCTGGAAGGGAGGGAGCTTGGCGAGAAAGCCAGTGTGACAGCAGAAACGTTTCTAGAGTCGTTGGGAATTGGCAGCGGGAAGATACATTTGGGGCTGTTGCCGTCATCCAGGCAAGAAACACTGCCCTTCAGACTAGGATGACAGTGGAGATTGAGAAAGGTAGGCTGATTCAAGCAGTAAAGTGCGAGGGAGAGCAGATGGAGTTGTTAGGAAGTGGATGTGAGTAATGAGGGAAGGAGGAGTTGGGTGGACTGGCGGCATCAGCTGGCGTTCCATGTGAGCGGCCGTGCCAGATGACTTTATAGACACTGTGCCTTCTGACATTTTATGATTTTGGAATCTCTGACAGCACCCTTATTTATAGGTTGAGTGATATCCACATTGAATATGTTGTCTTTAATAATTGTAAGGATATAATTCTATTTTTTGACATTTGTGGAGTAAACATTGAGCCTGTCACTAAACGGGGTACATCTCTGGAATCCATTTGTTTTCCTCCGTCCACAGCCACACAGCTGGCCTCAGCCGCTGCCTCCCTCACCAGCTGCGGTCAGGGTGGTCTTTACAAAACCCGGGCTCCGTGACTCCCTTGGCCCCACAGCTGACCCCTCACAGGGAACATTTCCAGGTGGCTTCAGTTCAGTTCCACCCTCGGTGGGGTGTCTCCTCCCCTCTTCCCAGTGGTCTTACAGCTGACCAGGGCCTGGAGAGGCAGAGGGCCTGCGGGTGGAGAACCGGAAGAACCAGAGGGCAGGTATTCTGGCCTGGAGGGCTTGCCTGCCACTCCCCAGGACTGGGAGGGAGTCTGTTTCCTCTTTTCTTGATTAATAATTCCTCTCCCATTAA
The DNA here is from genome assembly GCF_963259705.1 of Myotis daubentonii. NCBI lineage: Eukaryota > Metazoa > Chordata > Mammalia > Chiroptera > Vespertilionidae > Myotis > Myotis daubentonii. The sequence goes on from NC_081853.1 coordinate 58,484,318, forward strand.
GCCTTGGTCGCTGTTCTCCAGACTTCCCTTTTCTGGTTTTACAGTTACATTCAAGGGAATCTTTATCAAGTTCTTTAGTCTTTGTTTCTGCTCTCCTCCCCCAGATGGAGAAAGAAAAGACCTAAGTAACCAGCGTGTTGCTCCTGAATATTTCTGCCACTGGGTGGTTCCAGTGCACCTGCTCACCTGTGTGCTCTCAGTCTCTGCTGTTTTGCAGCGTTGCTCATGTTCCTATCACACTCCTTTTATTTCCTGGAATGACAAGCTCACTCATCTCCCACCCTCCACGCTTAGACCTTCCTTTCTGTAGACCAGGGGACCTTCCTTCCCTCTCTGGACACTGCCCATGTGCTCACAGAGCGTGCTCTGCTCAGCGGTGGTGTTGTGTATACCACACTATTATCATATGGTCATTCTGGGTTATTCCTCCCGCAGCTCCTAAGATCTTTGTGAACAGGCACCATATCTGAATCCTTAGTTCCCCGCTGGATAGCACAGTGCGTTTTAGGCGTTGTTTTCTGCTGGAAGAGTTTTTCCTGCTTGTTATGCGAGTTGAATATTTTGTCTGACTCACACGGAGTCTGATGTGCTCTGCTTTGAGTGCTGGCAGTGGTGAAATCAGAGTAGGATGGTCTCTGTTGTAGTCTGGATTGATTCTCTGTGTGCCTTGGTGTATCTTGTTCAACTGCAGCGGTTTCTTCTGGCCCTAGAAAAGCTTGTAGGACATGTACTGATTAAAAGTGAAATAACAAAAATAAATAAATAGGTTTATCAGGCAGCATGTTTTTACCTATTTTGTTGACCTTTTTATCCACTCATTCATTCAAGCTAAATGCCTTACGTCCCTTGTTTTTAATTACATTTTCTACTGCAAGTCAACTAATTTTTTACACTTTTGGACTCTTTCACCGTAACAGGGAATGCTTTAGGAATTTAAAAAATACTTTCGTGCCCAGCCAGTGTCGCTCAGTGGTTGAGTATGACCCATGAACCAGGAGGTCACAGTTTGATTCCCTGTCAGGGCACATGCCCAAGGAGGGGGCATGCAGGAGGCAGCCGATTGATGATTCTCTCTCATCACTGATATATCTATCTCTCTTGCCCTCTCCTCTCTCTGAAATCAATAAAAATATGAAAAAATATATATAAAATCATTTTGTCTATTTTGCATGATATATGAAAATAGTGATTTTAAGTTTGCATTTAAAAATTCTAGTTCAGTATATTGTGAAGCAAATTAAGTGAAGTTCAATACTTTATTATTTTTTTCTCATCTTTTTGTATGAAATTTTATTTGTATTAACACATTGTTTATTTTAAAGACTATACATGTAGGCCATCCAGTTAGCTCAATTGGTTAGAGCATCATCCCAGTTCACCAAGGTCACGGGTTGGATCTCAGATCAGGGCACATACAAGAAGCAACCAATGAATGCATAAATAAATGGAACAACAAATTGATGTCTCTACCCCCCCCCCCTTCCTCTTCTAGCTTAAAAAAAAACACAGCCCTGGCCCGTGTGGTTCAGTTGGTTGAGTGTCCATGCACTGAAAGGTTGCCAGTTCAAAGGTTGCAGGCTTGACCCTCAGTCAGAGTGCATACAGGAGGCAACTGATGGATGTTTTACTCTCTTATCAATGTTTTTTTCTTCCTCTCCCTTCCTCTCTAAAAATCAATAAAAAATATTTAAAACAACAACAACCAATGAATGCATAAATAAGTGGGAAAATAAATTGATGTTTCTCTCCACCTCTCCCTTTCTCTCTAAAAGCAATCAGTAAACAAATAATAAAGGCTGTGTATATATTTTGTTTACTTTGAATTAGTTATATAAAATATGATTTGACAGAATAAAAGTGAAATTTTATCATGTCTGTGGATTCTGTAAAGTTTTCCATAAATAAGATGATAAAATTTTGCAACTTGGATTTTTAGCATTTTTAGGTGTTATATACTAAGAATATGCCTTGCATTACAGTTTTTAATTTCAGTGGCTGTTATTTTTCTCTTAGATGTTCAAGTTGTTTTTCAAATCTCCTGGTTGTTTTTGGTTGAATCTTATTCTTCCCTGTGCTTTTGAGATTTTAATTGTTTTAAACACACTGTTCTTTATAATAGTTCTGTACTCTTGATGGTGTCTACTGCTTTGTTTGAGGTGTCCTCTGCTAGCACCCATGCTGAATTACTTCAGTGTGTGTTTTGTAATTTTAGGTTGTATACCAGTGTTGAGTGGGCTTTAATTATAGAAACCATAAGGCCTGGGATGAGAGCTTCAGCTGATGTACATTTTATTTCTTCTACTACCTGAGTGACAGGCACTTGTGTTTCAAATGATCGAAGAAACCTGTCCCATGCCCATCAAACTAGAATGCAAGCTCCATCAAATCAGGAGGCTTTTTTTTCATTCACTGATGTCTCCCAAATTGTCTCCTACAGTGCATGGCACATAGTACCTGTACTTGAACTGAATTTATCATCTTTCTTTTTGACTAATCTACTGTTTCATTGAAGAAGTAAAGAGGGACTTTTCTGCCAGTAATGACTGGGGTTTTCTTTTGATTCCTTCCTCCCCCATTTGTTCCAGTAACTTGTTTTTGACCCCATGCTGAGCAGAAAGATAATTCTAACCCTTTATAATAAACTAGAGGCCTGGTGCATGAATTCACATGCACCAGTGGGGTCCCTCAGCTTGGCCTGAGGGATTGGACTGAAATCAACTCTCCAACATCCCCCAAGGGCTCTCTGATTGTGAGGGCGCAGGCCAGGCTGAGGGACCCTACCGGTGCACGGGGCCCGAGAGAGACTCAGGTTGGCCAGCCAGAGAGGGATTGTGGGAGGGCTCCAGGGCATGTCCCGCCTGTCTTGCTCAGTCCTGATCAACCGGACCCCAGCTGCAAGCTAACCTACAGGTCACTGTCTGCCCCCTGGTGGTCAGTGCACATCATAGCGACTGGTTGACCAGCTGACTGTCTGCCCCCTGGTGGTCAGTGCACATCATAATGAGTGGTTGAGTCGCCTTAGCCTATCATTAGCATATTATGCTTTGATTGGTTGAATGGCTGACCAGTCGAAGGGACACAGTGTATTAGGCTTTTATTATATAGGCTAAGCATTTGCCTCCTTCCTGGGTCTGTTTGTCTCAGAGACCTCACATTAGTTCAGTAAGGCTCTCTAAGCTGCCTTCAATTTGTTTTTCACAAATACTCACATTTCTCATTTTTGAAAGTTGAGAAGATTTTTTTAAAAAATAAAGATAATCAGATTAAGCTTTGAAGATAAAAAGAAGCTTAAGATGATATAGTTTAGTAGTGAGAATTTAGGTAACCATCAAACAAGGAATGACAAGTGAAAAATAGAAAAATTAGCAAAGATAAATTGTGTGGGTTTCTGTTGTTTTTTCTTTACACTAACCACGGGCAGGAGAAAATCCACCCATAATTGAGACTGTAACTTAATGGTTAATTTATTTTTCATTTTCTTGTAATACTCATTAAATTATTTTAAAATAGCCGAAACCGGTTTGGCTCAGTGGATGGAGCGTCGGCCTGCGGACTGAAAGGTCCCAGGTTCGATTCCGGTCAAGGGCATGTGCCTGGGTTGCGGGCATATCCCCAGTGGGAGATGTGCAGAAGGCAGCTGATCGATGTTTCTCTCTCATCGATGTTTCTAGCTCTCTATCTCTCTCCCTTCCTCTCTGTAAAAAATCAATAAAATATATTTTAAAAAAAATTATTTTAAAATGAAACTTCAATGCTATTATCTAGCAGGTCTTGGGATTGTTTTTAAAGAATATTAAAGGAAACATTTAACTATTTGATGTGATAACATTACCAATACATTTGGTAGATTTCTTACTCATTTGGTATGATATAAATTAGATGGAACGTGGATGTGAGCAGAAATAAAATTGTCACCTTTAAGTACATTGAAGTTATAAAGAGCCTTTTTTTGAAGAGACATACTATTCTCTATATTGTCTTTTTAATTGAATTTATTGGGGGGATATTGGTTAATAAAATTATATAGGTTTCACAGGTACAATTCTATAATACATCATCCGTATTCTTTATATTGTCTTTATATGATCATGCTGAACTGTCTGTGGTTGATTATGGAAGCGTGTGAATTGACCCAGTACTTGGTGTTGTGGTGCCTAGTTCTATTGTCAAAGATCTTTGCAAAATGGGAGGATAAATGGGGTCATATGATATTCTGATGACTAAATGTTGTTTCTTCTTTCTTTTGCAGTTCCACCCCCTAGTAGATATGATCGGCGAGTATCAGGTATATTTTCTCTTTCAAAACATACTGCTATGTTTTAAGATGGGGTTATCTTAAATAAAAACAAACTGATCTTTTTAATAAAAAGTTAACAGCATTCAGAACATTACAAAAATTTTCTGATTCTTTCATTCTATTTTATTTTCAGTTCAGAGTATATATGTGTATATTTTTGTATTACTAGATTTAGTTAATTATTATGTCATTACTATTTTTCCATGTTCATAATTGTGGCTTCTAAAAACGACTTTCACCAGCATTATTATTTCTGGTTTTCTAAATTATGCTGCCGTTAATGCCTTGCCTACATTTCCCAGCCACTTACACCATTGTTTCCTCAGTTTTAGTGTGAGCAGGCCTGCCCTGGCCAGAGACTGAGCGCTGCCCTCGCTTTCCCTGTGTGTTGCTGTCTGGAGAGGCTTTAGAATGGCCTGCAGGGAGACCCCGCACAGGCCTCCTCTCCAGCCACTTCCCGGTGTCCTCGAGCCCACTCCTTTAGGTTAGATGGACGATGTAGCTCAGATTGTTTATCTCGCACTCCCTTGGTTATTAACGAAATTAGTGTTTTCCAAACATGGGAAACCCATTTTTATTTTCCCATACAGAACTAATTTGGTAATACTTTAATCTCTTATCTATTATGGTCTAGATTATTTTTGTAAGTTTGAGTAAATTTCTGTCATGATTTTTAACCTTTTAAAATTATTAATGCAAAGTTTTCCACATTGGTTGTGCTATTTATTTTAGTTTTGCTATTTTTTTATGTACTCAAATTTTTTCTTATGTAACTGGTACCTTGAACTGCCTGGTATATAGCAGGCACTCAGCAAATATTGGTTGAATATATACATCCTCTTCTTTTTTTTTTCATGATTGCTCCTAAGCTGAGAAGGAACCCCCCATTTTTAAAGAATACCTTTTTATTGATTTCAGAGAGAAAGGGAGAGATAGAAACATCAATGATGAGAGAGAATCACTGGTCAGCTGCCTCCTACATGCCCCACACTGGGGATCGAGTCCACAACCTGGGCATGTGCACTGACTGGGAACCCAACCATGACTTCCTGGTTCATAGGTTGACACCCAACCATTGAGCCACACCTGCCAGGTCGGGAGGATACCCCCTTTTTCATAGAGCTGATAAATATGTTTTCCAAAAGTTTTTCATGTAATTAAAATGTGTGGCTTCTGGATACTTCCAGCGTTCCTTTGTTTTATTTTTAGAGAAAGGGCTTTTATTAGCGAGTTAAGTAACAGTAGAGTTGGTTTGGTTGTATATTGGGATGTTAGTGTCTCTCAGATTGTCACTCAAGCTACACGTGTCACCTTGTTCTTTCATGTCACCTTGTTCTTGGAATGTCACTCACCTTCCACTTACCCTTTCTGTCCTGGAATCCTTTTCTTTGAGAAAAGCTACTCATTTGTCCAGAAAGCCTTTGGTAACATTGTGCACCAACGTCTGTTGGAAGGAGATACAAGAATGTGTTCTTATGTGTAGAGTTATTTACAGAGAGGACATGGAGAAGAGATTCAGGTTGATGCAAGACCTGTGAGTGATGATCTCCCATTTCTGTTCATCCTTGCCCTGCATCCCTGTTTTCCAGAAAGATTAGTGATATCCCTTGGCGTCTGCAGGACAGATGCGGGAGATGGAGGACAGAGCGACATCTCCTGCAGAGGTCGCCGCGGTGGGAGCTCATGGATTGCTGCTGAGCTTCCGGTGTCCGCAGTCCTTGAACTGCAGACTCAGACAAGCACATGTTATCGTCCTCCCCCTTACATTCCATAAGCTTATTGAACATCTAAGACTTTTTAATGTTACTCAAATGTTAAGTGAAAATAAAAGATTCTGAAATAATTATGCAGAAGAGAAAGCAGCCTGTAGCAATAGCTAAGATACAGACTGTGTGCTGGGTGCACGTTTTAAGGTCTTTCTCGATGCCTGCCTTGTATTGTTGAATATAATTCTTACATTGGCACTATAGGTACATGCCATGATTATCCCCGTCTGCAGACAGGAAACAGGAGCAAAGCAGAGATTAGGTCGCTCGCAACAGTCGAGGTGACGGTGTGCCCAAAGGTGGCGTGGGCCTAGGTGCTTCCTCCCCGTCGCTCAGACCCTTTCTCGTCAGGCTTCAGGTGAACCCCCTGGTTCTCAGCCTGTCCTCTGAGTGTAGCTTCCTCTGCTCCAGCTGAAGCTTAGCTCACCCTGCAGGCTTCTCCAATGCGGTGCTGTTCTCGCCCACCTTCCTGATAACACTGACAGGAGATGGGTCTGTGCTTCTCTCCTTGCTCGTGGCTGCTTTCAAACCGTTTGCTTTCCCTCCTTCCTAAAATTCTCGGCCTCAAACCTCTCATTGTTATATTCTACCAGCCACTATTCCTCCTTGCTTTACTAGCAATCATCTAATAATCCCCATACTGCCCCTTTTCTTTTAAAAAAAAATATTGTTATTGATTTGGGAGAGGGAGAGAGAGAGAAACATCAATGATGGGAGAGAATCATGGATCGGCTGTCCCCTGCTCGCCCCACACTGGGGATCGAGCCCGCAACCCAGGCATGTGCCCTGACCAGGAATAGAATAGTGACCTCCTGTCTCATAGGTCGATGCTCAGCCAGCGAGCCTCAGCGGCCGGGCCCTTTTTATTTCTGCGTAGATAACCCTTCCACTGCCTCGCCCTCCTGGTCCTTGACCTCTTCTCTCCCAAGGATCTTGTCTTCCACCCTGTACTCCCGTGGTCACGCTCTGTTGTGACAAACTCTTCGTCAGTGATGCCCATCCTGTCACCTGACCTGCTGCCTTCTCAGCTCCTGCTCCAGCCCTGGCAAGTCATTGATCCGGCCTCCTTTTCACTCGTCCTCACTTCCTCTCTCCTCCCCTTACATTCTTTGATCAGTGAATGTCACCACACCTTGGCACCCAGCCCTGAAGGGAGGGAGGCAGGGACTGCCCTGGGAGCTGGAGAACATGGCTCCTAGTTTGGCCAGTACCTGAAGGATGCGTTCTAGTTGGGACAGTGTCTTAACACTCGCAGGGGGATGAGCTGGACCTGGCTGCTCTGGCGGGAGGGGAGGAGGTAAAATAACGGTGGAAGGACAGGTGGGGGTTGGGGCTCCTGATACGATTCAAAGACTTAAGCAAAGACTAGGCGTGTGAGGACGTGTGAGCTGTGCCAGCCTGCAGGGGAGACGCCAGCTCGGGCTGTCTGCCACAGTAACGGAGCATGGAGCAGCGTAGGGTCAAGCGTTACTGAGTGTCCCCTAGCCCAGCCCCGCTATTATCCACCCTGTGCTTGGTTCTAGTATTGCCATCCCCTTTGTCATTAAAGAGTCCAAGCCGAAACTGGTTTGGCTCAGTGGATAGAGCATCGGCCTGTGGACTGGAGGGTCCCGGGTTCGATTCCCGTCGGGGGCATGTACCTGGGTTGCGGGCACATCCCCAGTAGGAGATGTGCAGGAGGCAGCTGATCGATGTTTCTCTCTCATCGATGTTTCTAACTCTCTATCTCTCTCCCTTCCTCTCTGTAAAAAATCAATAAAATATCTTAAAAAAAAAAAAAAAGAGTCCAAGGATCGGGGACATGGAGAAAAGTGGGCAAGGGGTGGGCGGACCCAGTTTCGGGACCCAGTGTGTGTGACCTCACAGGTGAGCTCTCCCCTCCTGAGGCCGCCTTCCCCGCAAGCACTGGGGTTGAGAAGCTATGCCTTCCGAGTCCTAGCAGAGCAGCCTCTACATGGAGTGAACAGTTTATGAATCTCTAAAGGCAGCTTTCTATGTGAACTATCTTGGAGTTTGACATGTTAGTCTGATTCTGTTAATTTAAAAACTTCATCCAAAAAAACCCTGTTCATTTATTAAGTGTGTCCTGACGCTTCGAAGCATGTTACTTGGAGATGTGTGTGTTGGGCGTCATGTCACAGGTCGGAGGGAGCGTCTGACTGGTGATGACTGTAGCACAGTCACTCACTCACTTCTGCTTCTGCCTGATGGTGCCTGTGCCAGCGCCCCTGCCTCTAAGGCTCACACATTGCAGTGTACATAGATTCAGGGTGTCTTCTCTATAGCCTCTCACAGTGTTCAGTACTTTTTCCATCCATAGCTGTCTTGGGGTGAAATACTAAATATTGCTTAAAATAACTTAGAAACCAGTGTTATGGATTGTATGTCTCCCTCAAAATCATATGTTGAGGCCCAACCTCAGTGTAATTGCATTTAGAGATATGGCCTTAAAGAGGTTAATCAAGGTTAAATGAGGCCTTAACGATGAGGCCCTAATCCAATAGGACAGGAGTCCTTATAAGAACGGGAAGAGCTCTAGCCCGTTTGGGTCAGTGGTTAGAGTGTCAGCCCACAGACTGAAGGATCCCGGGTTCAATTCCTATCAACGGCATGTACCAAGGTTGCAGGCTTGATCCCTGGCCCCAGGTTGGGCGCATGAAGGAGGCAACCAGTCCATGTGTCTCTCTCACATTGATGTTTCTCTCTGTCCCTACTCCTCCCCTCCACTGTCTCTAAAAAAAAAGGCAATGGAAAAATACGCTCAGGTGAGGATTAACAAAAAAATAAAATAAGAAAGAAAAAGGAAGGAAGGAAGGAAGGAGGGGAGGAAGGAAGGAAGGAGGGAAGGAAGGAAGGAAGGAGGGAGGGAGGGAAGGAAGGAAGGAGGGAAGGAAGGAAGGAAGGAGGGAAGGAAGGAAGGAAGGAGGGAAGGAAGGAAGGAGGGAAGGAAGGAAGGAGGGAAGGAAGGAAGGAAGGAGGGAAGGAAGGAGGGAAGGAGGGAAGGAAGGAGGGAGGGAAGGAAGGAGGGAAGGAAGGAAGGAAGGAGGGAAGGAAGGAGGGAAGGAAGGAAGGAGGGAAGGAAGGAAGGAGGGAAGGAGGGAAGGAAGGAGGGAAGGAAGGAAGGAGGGAAGGAAGGAAGGAGGGAGGGAGGGAAGGAGGGAGGGAGGGAGGGAAGGAAGGAGGGAGGGAGGGAGGGAAGGAAGGAGGGAGGGAAGGAGGGAAGGAAGGAGGGAGGGAAGGAAGGAGGGAGGGAGGGAGGGAAGGAAGGAGGGAGGGAGGGAGGGAAGGAAGGAGGGAGGGAGGGAAGGAGGGAAGGAAGGAGGGAGGGAAGGAAGGAAGGAGAGAAGGAGGGAAGGAAGGAGGGAAGGAAGGAGGGAAGGAAGGAGGGAAGGAAGGAAGGAGGGAGGGAAGGAGGGAAGGAGGGAGGGAGGGAAGGAAGGAGGGAGGGAAGGAAGGAAGGAAGGAGGGAAGGAGGGAAGGAGGGAAGTCTTCACCAGGTCTTCAGCGTCTCAAGGCACTCGGTGTAGTTCTTGAGGCTGCAGTAGGGGACCATACAGCCTCCCCCAGGGAACCTGTGCACTGAGAAAGCTTCCTGCTCTGTGAACCATAAGGGCAACAATCACATAGACACTTAGAGTGGATTTCTGTGCAGAAAATGAGAACATTAATTTGGCATCAGGACCAGGAAAGAGAGAGGCTGGGTGTAAACAGGAAGAGGGCAAAGGGCAGGGAGTTCAGAAGAAAGGGGGAAAATCAGAACCAGTTTTGAAAAATAAAGTCAATGTTTTTCCACAAATGGAAACATTAATAATTTTATTTATTTTTTTAAAATATATTTTATTGATTTTTTTTACAGAGAGGAAGGGAGAGGGATAGAGAGTTAGAAACATCGATGAGAGAGAAACATTGATCAGCTGCCTCCTGCACACCCCCAACTGGGGATGTGCCCGCAACCAAGAATCGAACCCGGGACCCTTCAGTCCGCAGGCTGACGCTCTATCCACTGAGCCAAACCGGTTAGGGCAAAACATTAATAATTTTAATGAAAATAACTACTTTTGTCCAAATCATAGTATAATACCTATGTACCCATCCAGCTCCACAATGAAGGGCTTTTAAAAGTCATGAAGGAAGGAGTAGCGATTGGAGTAGATTGAATGAAGGTCAAATGGGAGAGTGTTGCTGCGGAAGACTTTGATGTGTTCATTGGATAAGAGGAGAAAGAGGGAGTCATGGTGAACTCCCAGTTTAGAAAGCGGGGCTGATAATGACCACATTAAGGATACAGCCAGGAGGCCTTCAGTTTAACATGGTGTCTGGTCAGCAGCTCTCAGTGCAGCTTCCTCAGTCTCCCACCTAAATACCTGTGCCCAGGCCAGGAGTGGCAGCAGGGAGTCTAGGAACTCGGGAAGGTGTCGGCCTTAATCTGTAGGGCAGATCTGAGACAAATGCACCCTGACTTCTCGTGTGGAAACCAAGGGCTTGGAGAACAGTAATGAGTCATTATCTACACCCAGTTGTTCACTCTGGCTCAGCTACCCAAAGCCTGAGTCAGCAGGGGCTGGACAGCCCTCTGCAGAGCATCACCCGATGCTGTTCTAGGCACCAGAATGGTCGTGTCCTCTTCTTTTCTTTGAATTGCAACAAAGACAAGTGCTACAGGCAACTGGCACAAACACAGGTTACCTACACAGAAAATCAGGATGGTTTTACATTTATCTAATATACCTAGAGCAGAGTGTGACACATAGGATTTCTTTTGTCTAAAGTTATTGTTATTATTTTTTTAATCCTCACCCAAGGGTACGTTTATTGAATTTAGAGAGAGCAACATCAATGGGTTACCTCCCATACGTGCCTCTACCCAAGGTCAAACCCACAACCTAGGCTTGTACCCTCACCCGGGGTCGCACCCGCTGCCTTTCTTGGTCTACTGAACGACGCTCCAACCAGCCGAGCCACTCTTATTTTTTAAGCCATTTATGTGAGTTACTTTCATTGATTCTGTTCGTAATCACTCCATATCCAAATGTTCGTATTGCGTGTAGTGTACTTTGTGGTTTTCCACCCCTGTTTCATACCTTACTTGCTTGTCCTCACCACCATAGGGTTTAATAGATGGGATACAGGCTGGGGCAGACATAGGCTTACAGTTGTGAGGATGCAAAACACAGAGTTTATTCTTGTATTATTATTTATTAATTATTGTATTGTTTTCCATACAAAGAACTGTAAACCTCCTTTACCCTACCCTGTATTTTATTATCTCTCTTCTGTGTGAATCTATCAATCCCTAGAGAGCTGGCTTTTCGAACCTAACAGCATACCTGGCATTAGTAGGTACTCAGTACCTTCGTTAATTGAAAGAAGGGATTTAAAAAATCATGACAGCTTTAGCAAGCAGTGAGGAAAAGAAAATTGTATTCACTTCTTATTTTTCTAGTAAAAGCACACGTCTGTTTTATTCATTTTTCTCTCTTTTTCTCTCTCCAAATGTAGTTTGCGCTGAGGCCTACAACCCTGATGACGAAGAGGAGGATACAGAACCAAGGGTAAGATGCACAACAAAGGGTATTAAGTGGATCGTGTCCTTCCCCACTCCCTCCCCTACTTCTCTACACACCACATCTAATCATGCTGGTAATTAAATACAAATTAAAATCTTAACACAATGCCTTTTTTAAATCTAACTGGTTGAAAAATATTATGAAAAACTAGAGGCCCGGTGCATGGATTCGTGCATTTGGGGGGGAGGTGTCCTTCAGCCCGGCCTGCACCCTCTCGCAGTCTGGGACCCCTCGGGGGATGTCGGTCTGCCAGCTTAGGCTCGATCCCTGGGCCCAATTCCTGCAGGGATCAGGCCTAAGCCTGCAGTCAGACATCCCTCTCTCCTGGGCTCTCGCAGTCCAGGACCGCTTACTCCTTACCACCCACCTGCAGCTGTGAGCCCGGCTTCTGGCTGAGCGGCGCTTCCCCTGTGGGAGCGCACTGACTACCAGGGGGCAGCTCCTGCGTTGAGTGTCTGCCTCCTGGTGGTCAGTGTGTGTCATAGTGACCTGTCATTCCACCTTTCGGTGGATTTACATATTAGGATTTTATGATATAGGATTATATCTGGAAGGATATATTCCAAATATTAATAGTGGTTATGAGGACTATGATTAACTTTTTGGGCACTTTTTTAAAAACTCAGGTTTTTTGCCCTGACTGGTTTGGCTCAGTGGATAGAGCGTCGGCCTGTGGACTGAAAGGTCCCGGGTTTGATTCCGGTCAAGGGCATGTACCTTGGTTGCGGGCACATCCCCAGTGGGGGGTGTGCAGGAGGCAGCCAATCGATGTTTCTAGCTCTCTATTCTTCTCCCTTCGTCTCTGTAAAAAATCAATAAAAAATATATTTAAAAAAATAAAAATAAAATAAAATAAAAACTCAGGTTTTTAAATTCTACAGTTACCAAAAACAAATATGAAGCATCACTTTTAAAAGATGTTATAAATAAAAGAAACTTTGATCTTTCAAGTATGCCTTAAAATGAATAGCCTTAAGTATTTTAATAATAAAATGCTACCACTGTGTGAGTATAATAGACATGTATACTTTAAAATATTTTTATTCTGGATATTGTAATATTCCTTTTAAGATTGAAATTGCCCTGGCCCAGGTAGCTCAGTTGGTTAGAGCATCGTCCTATACACCAAGGTTGCGGGTTCGATCTCTGGTCAAGGCACATACAAGAATCAGCCAATGAATGCATAAATACATGAAACAACAAATTGATGTTTCTTTCTCTCTTCTCTCTCACTTCCTCTGAAACCAATTTTTTAAAAAAGTAAATTGGCTTTTCACTAACGTTTAAAATATATATATTGATATTGATTCAGAGAGGAAGGGAGAGGGAGACAGAGATAGAAAAATGATGAGAGAGAATCATTGATCAGCTGCCTCCTACTCACCCCACACTGGGGATCAAGACCACAACCCGAGTATGTACCCTGACCAGGAATCAAACCATGACCTTCTGGTACATAGGTCAACACGCAACCACTGAGCCAAGCTGGCCGGGCTTTTTATTAACTTTAATATAACAAATTCAAAATGCTCAACACTTTTTTTTTTTAACCCTTACCCAAGGATATGTTTTTATTGATTTTTAGAGAGAGAGAAAGGGGGAGAGAGAGATAAACATCGATGTGAGAGAAACACAGGTAACCTAGGTATATGCCCTGACTGGGAATTGAACCTGCAACCTTTTGGTGCACAGGACGATGCTCCCACCAACCCAGTCAGGACAAAATGCTTAACACTTTTGATGTCTGTTATCTCCAGTTAGATTAAGTGATGTACCTTTCTTTTTAGGGTGGAGACAATACTTAGGAAGGAGCTTGACCGATCTCTCAATTATAACAGCAGTGCTAGCAATAATTACTTTTTAGTTCAGTCAGTATTTATTGGATATAATAATGGTAATAGTTTTGAGCAGCTACTACATGTCAGGTACTGATTTAAACACTGAATGATTAATTCATTTAATCTGTATGGCAACTCTAATTTTATAGATACCACTACTACTACTACTTATTATTGTTGTTACGATTATTTATTAATGTTCGAACTCTAGCTTGTATAGCCATTGTTTACTTCTGTCTCTGCAGCGTAGATTTCAGCGAACGGCTCAGACACAGCACGAGTTCTGTGCTCTGTGTCCTCGTAAACAGTCCTCTCACCTGCAGCCTCTTCAGCTCAGCTCCTGGCAGCACCGCCCTTCTAGTTGCTCAGGCCCAAACCCTGAGGGTCACTCCCTGCTCCTCGTGTTCTTCATGCCCACGTTTTATTTTGCAGCACATCCAGGGGGCTCGGTGTTTAACGCCTCCTCACGATTCCCCTCTGCTCAGCACCGCCGTGCTCCACCTGGTCCTGACCGCCGCCGCCTGGCACTGGGAGGACGGCCCGAGCTTCCTGCTCTCACTCCGTCTTCCCTCAGGCTGCTCTTCACTCAGCAGCCTGTGTGAGCCTTTGCAAACATGACACCCCCCTTTTTCCTCAGTCACAGCCCTCACATTGCCCCCATGTCACTGGAGAAAAGTTCCCGTTCTGTGATTGGGCGTCACCCTCACCCAGCCCCCAAACCTGGTCTCTTGCTGATCTTTCCCCGGCTCTGCATCAGTCACACCGTCTCCGGGTCACTCTCAGACATGCTGTGCACCTACCGTAAGGCCTGGTGTACCTGCTGATCCCTTTGCTTGAGGTGCTCTTCCTACCCAGACGGGCAACGTGACTCATCCCTCGGGTCGTCCTCATCTCCTTGAGAGCTTTACACAGATGTCACTGTCTCCCTGAGGCCACATCTGGACACACTTTTATCACCCTTTCCTGCCTTCTTTTTCTCCTTGCCCTATCGCTCTTCAACATACTTTCATGTGTTGATTGAACACTAGAGGCCCAGTGCACTTGGGGGGAGTCCCCCTCGGCCTGGCCTGGGCCCTCTCTGCAGTTGGACATCCTCCAAGGAGTCCTTAGTGCTGCTGCAGAGGCAGTAAAGGCTCCTGCCACCACTGCTGCACTCACCAGCCATGAGCCTGGCTTCTGGCTGAGCAGCACTCCTTTGGGAGCACACTGACCACCAGTGGGCAGCTCCTACGTTGAGCGTCTGCCCCCTGGTGGTCAGTGCACATCATAGTGACTGGTAGTTCTGCCGTTCAATCTATTTTCATATTAGGGTTTTATTATATAGGACTAGAGGCCCGGTGCATCGATTCGTGCACTGGTGGGGTCCCTCAGTGTAGCCTGTGGGGATTGGGCCAAAACCAGCAGTCCAACACCACCTGTCGCTTCTGCTCATCCCAGCCCCACTGCGCCTGCTGCCACTTGGTAGGCTTGCCACTTGGTGGGCTTGCTGCCACTCCGCTGCGGTCTCTGGGCTGCGCTTGCCAGCCATGAACCCTGCGTCTGGCACCTGTCAGCTGAGCCACGCTCCTGCTGTGGGAGTGCACTGACCACCGGAGGGTTGCTCCTGCATCGAGCATCTGCCCCCTGGTGGTCAGTGCGCATCATAGCGACCCATCAACTGGTTGTTGGGTTGACCGGGTGTAACAGTCACTTCGGCTTTTAAATATATAGATAGACTAGAGGCCCGGTGCCCAAAAATTTGTGCACTCGGGAGGGTCCCTCAGCCCAGCCTGTGCCCTCTCGCAGTCTGGGACCCCTCAGGGAATGACCACCTGCTGGCTTAGGTCCGCTTCCTAGGGGTATTGGGCCTAAGCTGGCAGTCAGACATCCCTCTGGCAGCCTGGGAGCCCTCGGGGGATGTCCACTTGCCAGCAGGGAGCAGGCCTGGCTGCAGTCGGACATCCTTAGCGCTGCTGAGGAGCCGGGAGAGGCTCCCACCACCACTGCTGTACTGGCAGCCGTCAGCCTGGCTTGTGGTTAAGCAGAGCTCCTCTGTGGGAGCACACTGACCACCCGGGGGAAGCTCCTGCATTGAGCGTCTGCCCCCTGGTGGTCATTGTGTTTCATAGTGACCAGTGATTCCCAGTCACTCTGCTGTTAGGGTCAATTTGCATATTACCCTTTTATTATATAGGATAGAAGCCTGGTGCGTGGGTGGGGGCCAGCTGGTTTGCCCTGAAGGGTATCCTGGATCAGGGTGGGGGTCCCGCTGGGGTGCCTGGCCAGCCTGGGTGAGGGGCTGAGGGCCGTTTTCACACAGCCCCCAGCCACCCAAGCTCCCAGCGGAGGCTGGCTGGAAGCAGGTATCTGGGATTTATTTAGCTTCTATAATTGAAACTTTGTTGTCTTTTGCGGAGGCCACAGCGGGGAAGCTTGGCTTCCTCCATCGCCGGGGCAACCAAGCCTCCTTCTTGATCCAGCTCCGTGGCTGCTGGCCGCCATCTTGGTTGGGGTACTTTGCATATAGTCACTCTGATTGGCTGGTGGGCGTGGCTTGGGCGTAGCGAAGGTATGGTCATTTAGCGTCTTTGTCTTTTATTAGTGTAGATGAGAGCAGATGTTTTTGTCTGTGTGTTCACTGCTGTGTCTCCAGAGGTAAGACAATGCCTGGCACCTAGTAGTTGCGTAACATTTGTCGAATGAACAAATCTGTAACCGTCTGCCTTACCAGTGGGGCCTCACGGTCGCAACCTGAGGATATGTTGTTATTGATCCCGGGCGGAGCTGACTGGCTGGCACTACACAGCCTGTGGGTGGCTCCAGCGGGTGCTCTTCACCCATCACACCCTTCACAGGGCACTGCTTGGTATTTGTGTGGAATTAAAGTTACAGTAAACATGCTCGTCATACTCCCGCTTTTTAGGAGAGAGAATATACCAATTTGTAAGTAAAGTGAGACTTTAAAGCGGAACTTAACATTTCCTTGGCTTTATTTGTATTGGCAGGTGATTCATCCTAAAAGCGATGAACAGAGATGCAGACTTCAGGAAGCTTGCAAAGATATTCTCCTTTTCAGAAATCTTGACCAGGTAACATTGATTTTAAAAATGTTTTTGTCTTTTAGCTTTTTCCTGTTTATCATTTAACTAGTTTTCAGTGTCTTAGCTGCAGCCACGTGAGGCATAAGCTTGAGATGCGCCTCACTTCCACATGTTTGTACTGTGGTGACCACCGTAACCACGGGAGCCTTTCAGATGGCTTTGACACTCTCCAGGGCAGTTCCCTTGGAGGCGCGCAGTTTGGTCGTGTAAGAAGGAAATGCTCAGGTTCGCGTGGCCTGGGCTTAGTTTGAAGGTCCCGACTCGCCTTCCAGGGTAATTTCTTCAAAGATACCAGAGTGGCGTTCTCTTCATCAGCATCAGCGAACCCACAGGAGTGTGCGACTGCTTCTCAGACTTAGGGGGGCCCTCCTGGGGTTACTTCTTGCAGAGTGTGAGGATCTTCAGGGCCCGAGCGTAGGGATCTCTGTGTGGCTTCTCTTCCCTGCCTTGTGGCCATAGAGAGCGGGACCGCCTCCTGAAGACAGAGAGCCTTCCATTTTCCTGTATCTTCTCTACTTTGAGGGCCACATGAATGGCTGAGATGCTCGGCCCACTGGGGAACCCCCACGTGTGAAGACACAGGAAGGATGGGATTAGAATTCTGAACCACCCAGCTCCTGCTAATAAGTCTTCGGAAGACACTCCCACGGTCCTCCCTGGGAATCTGTGATTATCAGTCAGAGGAGTCACTCAGCCCTGGGGAAGCACTCTGTTTGCTAGCTGTGTGGTCACCGCAAGCCTTCCTTGTTAGCATCTGTCAGCTTGTACAGTATCAGCACACATGGAGCCGTGGGACTAAAGAGATGCCTTTTGGTGGTACTCAGTTATTTTAGGTAGCATGGCATGGTCACACTGACAGACAGTAAATCACACGAAACTATTCAGCAATAAAGTTATTTCCTGGCCAGGGGTTCAGTCCACATGCCTCCAAAGAGAACGTCTTTCTTTGAGTCGAAGCTGGTATTCTTTAGTGCCCCCAGCAGTCACTGATCTCCCTGTCTGACAGGTCCGACTCCGACCAAGGCTTTGTTAGAATTTAACAGCATTGTTTTGTGCTTATACTTATTGGTACAGTTACCTTCTGGTTATGGCAGGTAATATTGGTAGGTAAGTAGTTATATGTGTTGTAAAGAAATGATTGAAGCAGTATTAGCTGTCTGGTAGTAGATCTCATTTATTGAGTTCCTGTTATGTACTACTTTCCTTAGATTTTTTTTCCCTCTAGGCATAAAAAATTAATAAGCTAGGAACAATTAAGCCACTTTATACATATGAAAAAACTGAGGCTCAGAGAGGTGAAGTGATGTGCTTGGCCAGTCAGAGCAGCTCCAAAAGTAACTTCTTCTAACGCCATGCCAGCCCCTTAGATCTGATGATCCTGTTAAATTAACACCTATAAGAAGGTGACGTCATATGACTTTACACATAACATAGTGGAGCCATCAAGGCCAGCGACAGTCCTGTGGGTGTAGCTGGGAGAATGGGCACCACGATTTAGATGCCTGTTTTTGCTTAAATTAACACTTAGCAGGTGCACTGTGTACATGGAGGGACAAAGCTGAATGGTCACAGGAGAGCACTCGTTTCAGACCGCCCTTCAGCTTCTGCTTGAAGAGGGGAATGGTCTGATTTGGGGGCTTCACTCTGTAATCACAAGCTGAATAAGCATTGTCACCCCCCCGCCCCGCCCCCCCCCCCCCCCCAGCAAATGTAACAGCTGTGTTTTCTCCCGCGCGCACCTGCAGGAGCAGCTCTCTGAAATCCTCGATGCCATGTTTGAAAAGATAGTGAAAGCTGATGAGCATGTTATTGACCAAGGAGATGACGGAGACAACTTCTATGTCATAGAACGGTAAGCGATGGGCTTTGCAGTGGTGCGGCTGCACCTACTGACTGAGGACAATGCTGCCCCCTGTGCTTGTTCCGCTCAGAGAGGACGGAGGCAGAACTAGCTCCCCCAGCGTGCCCACCTCTGTCCACAGCCTCCCTCCCTCTCCTGCTGCCCGGAGTCCTCAGTGCATCCAGCGTGGGTGGCCACTGTGTACAGTAGAAAGTCTCCTTTATAGTAAGGCAAGATGTGCTTCTTTATTTTATTTATTTATTATTGTTTTTAACCCTCACCCAAGGATACTTTTCCATTGATTTTCAGAGAGAGGAAGAGAGGGAGAGACAGACAGAAACCTCGATGTGAGAGAGACACATCGATTGGTTGCCTCCTGTACGAGTTCCAACTAGGGCCCAAGCCAGGGAGGAACCTGCAACCAAGGTACGTGCCCTTGACTGGAATTGAACCCGGGGCCCTTTAGTCCACAGGCCGATGCTCTACCCACTGAGCCAAACTGGCGAGGGCGGCAGGATGTGCTTTTTTTTTTTTTTTTTTTTTTTTTTAATTTCTTTATTGATTTCAGAGAGGAAGAGAAAGGGAGAGAGAGATAGAGAGAAACATCAATGATGAGAGAGAATCATTGATCAGCTGCCTCCTGCACACCCCCTACTGGGGATCAAGCCCGCAACCCAGGCATGTGCCCTTGGCCGGAACCAAACCTGGGACCCTTCAGTCTTCAGGCTGACGCTCTATCCACTGAGCCAAGTCAGCCAGGGCAAGGATGTGCTTTTTAAACATTTTATTTGCCAGTGTTCAAGGGAATTGGTTTCCTGAAGAATAGCTGTGATTCTGTGTTATCATCTGTATCTTTCAATCCCAAATTGTGAGCCCCATCTCCAATAGGGGACATGCAGGGGCAGCCGATCGATATTTCTCTCTCATCCATGTTTCTATCTCTATCCCTCTCCCTTCCATCTCTCTCTAAAAAGCAATAAAGGAAAACAAACTTTAAAAAAGAGTGAAGGTCATGTTTTTTAAAAAAAAGGGAAAAAGCCCTAACTGGTTTGGCTCAATGGATAGAGCATCTGCCTACGGACTGAAGGGTTCCAGGTTCAATTCCGGTCAAGGGCATGTATCTTGGTTGCAGGCACATACCCGGTAGGGAGTGTGCAAGAGGCAGTTGATTGATGTCATCGATGTTTCTAACTCTCTATCCCTCTCCCTTCCTCTCTGTAAGAAATCAATAAAATATATTTTTTTTAAAAAAAGGTTTCTTACTTGCATAATGAAGCTTTTTAGGGAGAGCAAGGCAAGCCCCCAGGAAGTCCAAAAATGACTCGGAGAAGTGACGGCTTGGAATTTCATGGGGTTACAAGGTGGGGGCTGGGGGAGGGCACTCTTCGGTGGGGCTGGCACTTGCCGTGTTTGCATTTGCCAGAGGAGGGAGCACAAGGCTTTCTTCTCGGCCCTCCCAGCTGCCAGGGACAGGAGGAAGGCAGCCGGTAGGGCAGGGCTTGAGAACGAGACAGGCCAACATCGGAGTGGAGTTGACTGTCACATTCACCTATGCATGCTGTTTTGTTGAGTCACACATTGTTGTGTGGCCTGATTTTAAGTAGTTTGCCGGGGGATGCAGTAGTGTTCTGTCATCATTTATATTGACTATATAATGTGAACATAGACATGTATTTGAGCTATCCCCGATTGTTAGCAGATTAAGTTGTAATTTTTGCTGTCAAAATATTACCTGGTGAGCATCCCTATAATTAAATATTTTTCAGTGTCTTTGATTATATTCTTTAGAATTCTCTCTAGAAATGGAATTGCTATGCCAATAGGTCTCTTTAAGCAATTTGCTATATGTTGTTCATTATCTTGCAGAAAATTTGAAACATTTACATTCGCCTCAGTGGTATATTGAGAGAGTATATTTGGTATATTTCTCCAAATGCTTGTCATTTCTGAATATTTTATTTAGCAATTATTATCAATCAACAGAGAAAATGTATTTGTGGGGTTTTTTTGTTTTTTTTTTTTACTTTAATCAGTTCTGCATCCTAGTTTTCAACAGACTGAAAGACAACCCATGCAATCATTTCAGTACCTGCAGGAAAAGCATTTGACAAAATTCAACACCTTTTTATTTTTTAAAATATATTTTATTGATTTTTTTACAGAGAGGAAGGGAGAAGGATAGAGAGTTAGAAACATCGATGAGAGAGAAACATCGACCAGCTGCCTCCTGCACACTCCCCACTGGGTATGTGCCTGCAACCAAGGTACATGCCCTTGACTGGAATTGAACCTGGGACCCTTGAGTCCCCAGGCCGATGCTCTATCCACTGAGCCAGACCGGTTAGGGCTCAACACCTTTTCTTGATCAAAAACTCTCCACAGCCCAACTGGCATAGCTCAGTGGTTGAGCATCAACCTATGAACCAGGAGGTCACAGTTCGATTCCCGGTTGGGGCACACGCCCGGGTTGTGGGCTCGATCCTCAATGTGGGGCGTGCAGAAGGCAGCCAATCAATAATTCTCTCTCATCGCTGATGTTTCTATCTCTTTCTCCCTCTCTCTTCTCTGAAATCAATAAAAATATATTTTTAAAGACATATATATTTTATTTTATTTTTAAATATATTTTATTGATTTTTTACAGAGAGGAAGGGAGAGAGATAGAGAGTTAGAAACATCGATGAGAAACATCCATCAGCTGCCTCCTGCACACCTCTCACTGGGGATGTGCCTGCAACCCAGGTACATGCCCTTGACCGGAATCGAACCTGGGACCTTTCAGTCCGCAGGCTGACGCTCTATCCACTGAGCCAAACTGGTTTCGGCAAGATATATATATTTTTTAAAAATCTCCACAACTAGGAACAGAAAGGACTTTTCGCCAACCTGATTAAAGGCATTTTTAAAAACCTATAACTAACATCATGCTTAAAGGTGAAAGATTGTTTTACCTTTAAACAAAAGAGAACAAAACAAGGATGTCTGCTCTCATCACTTCTCCTTCATATTGTGTGTAGGTCCTGGACCTAGCCAGTGCAATAAGGAAAAGGAAAAGGGAGGGAGGGCAGGGGGCGGGCATGGAGATTGGAAAGGGAACAGAACCCTGTTTGCGATGACACGACCCTCTAGACCAGCCGTGGGCAAACTACGGCCCGCTCGCCGGATCCGGCCCGTTTGAAATGAATAAAACTATTGTAAAAGAAGACCGTACTCTTTTATGTAATGATGTTTACTTTGAATTTATATTAGTTCACACAAACACTCCATCCATGCTTTTGTTCCGGCTCCGGTCCAGTTTAAGAACCCATTGTAGCCCTCGAGTCAAAAAGTTTGCCCACCCCTGCTCTAGATTCTAGAGTGTAGAAGAGAAAGCAGTGCTACCAAAAAAGCTACTAGTTGAGTTTAGCAAGGTCAGAGACTACAAAGTCCAAATGCAAAGATCTGTTGGAAATCCCCTATTGCAATGTTTTCTATCTTACATACCTTCTGTTCATATACTACCTACCATTCTTAAATTTATTGTTAGAATTAGTAAGTGAAATTGTTTCTTATTATACTTTCAGGGGAACTTACGATATTTTAGTAACAAAAGATGATCACACCCGTGCTGTTGGCCAGTATGACAACCGTGGAAGTTTTGGAGAACTCGCTCTGATGTACAACACCCCGCGGGCTGCTACCATCGTGGCCACTTCCGAGGGCGCCCTGTGGGCGCTGGTGAGTAGAGAGAGGTTCCCTGCGTGGCCCAGCGTGGATCCCTCTGCTCCGGGGTTTCTGTCCTTGCTGTTGGTGCTCCCTGCGTCTTATGGCCAGTTGTCTGGGAGACGGTGTGGAAGGCCTGGTACCAGTGCATTCTCCATTTCTCCAAAGGGGTTTGTCAGCAAACCGTTTACTCCAAGCCGCAGGGCAGTGACAGGGCTGATGCCCTCGCAGTCCTGTCAGCTCTTGTCACATTTTCTGTTGATTTTTTTGAGACAAGTAGAAGGAGAGCGGGGACAGCTTTCTCTCCTGGAGACAGCCTAGCAAAGGGAGCCATTGAATGCCCTGCCTGCAGCATTTTGCATCTCTAGCTCTAGCACTAACTTTTCTCTCTGTTCAGCCATCTACTTGTGCATTGGCCCATGACAATATCCAATAGATTTAGATGACTGGAAAGGCTGATGGCCATATTTTGGGAAAGAGAACTTTCCTAAAATGTCTTAGGCACAGCACAGCTGTGATCCCTGTCCTTTATTGTACATGACCTACCTTCCTTCAAAATATATAACTCTCTTTTTTAAAAAAATACATATTTTATTGATTCAGGGGAGGGGGGGGGGAGAGAGATCATTGATGAGAGAGAATCATTAGCGGCCTCCCGCATGCCCCAGTGGGGATCGAGCCCAAAACCCGGGCATGTGCCCTGACCAGGAATCGAACCATGACCTCCTGGTTCATAGGTCGATGCTCAACCACGGAGCCACGCCAGCTGGGCCTCTCTTCCTTCTTAACAAAACATTCTCTTGTACAAATTCCGTATCCCACTTTTAAAACATTGGCTTCTATAATTTGTTTCTATTACCGTACAAGCAGAATTAAATGTATACCCTAGAATTATCAACATATTTCCTCAAATGAAATAATGTTTTTTGAAAACACATTTTAAAGTATTAATAGAGCACTTTACTGTGACTTAAGAAAATAAGAATGCTCCTGAGAGCTGAGTGATAGAATGGCTTCAGAATTGATCACACACTTTGGGACTCAGTGGTTGGGAAACTCAGGATGGATCAATAAGTAATGCGGGGAAGTAAACTCTGTTATAAAAGGCACTGGTGTTGCCCTGGCTGG
The DNA here is from genome assembly GCF_963259705.1 of Myotis daubentonii. Classification (NCBI taxonomy): domain Eukaryota; kingdom Metazoa; phylum Chordata; class Mammalia; order Chiroptera; family Vespertilionidae; genus Myotis; species Myotis daubentonii. The sequence goes on from NC_081853.1 coordinate 58,507,536, forward strand.
TGTGGCTCAGTTGGTTGGGTGGAGCATCGTCCTATACAGCAAAAGGTAGCAGGTTCAATTCCCAGTCAGGGCACATACCCAGGTTTTCAGTTTGATCCCTGATCCGGGTGAGTATGTGTGGTAACCGACTTATCTCTCTCTCTCTCTCTCTCTCTCTCCCTCTCTCTCTCTCTCTCTCTCTCTCTCTCTCTCTCTCTCTCTCTCTCTCCCTCTCCCCCACTCCCCTTCCTTCCTTTCTAAAATCAATAAAAACATATCCTTAGGTGAAGATTTAAATAATTTAGTAAATAAAATAAAATGCATTGATGCTAACTGCTGGTTCAGGCCGATGTGGAATAACCCTATTCCTCAATATTCTTATCTCTTAAACTAAAAACCTCTACATGTCACACACCCAACAAGCAGGGAGATCCTGGAGGTGGAAGGAGAAGGTGCTGGCTGGGTCTCAGCACTTCAGGGAGGACTTGAGGACGCCCTCACGCGCTCGCAGGCGCAGGAGGGCAGCGGTTCTTTCTCTCTTGATCCTCAGGGTTATTTGCTTGACTCTGAGCGCGTTGCCTGAGGGAGCGGCCACTGCACAGGGGCGTGCGTGTGTGTCCCCCCCACCTTTGGAGGGCCCTGGAAGCTGGTGGAGGTGTGGCAGGAAGGGCTTTGCACAGCATGGAGTTCTGGGAAGTGTGAAAGCAGGCGTGGAAGGGGTGGGACGTGAATGAAGTCGCTTAGAAGGTATCAGCTGTTTCTTCTTCAGCTGGGATAGCTTGCTGTTGCCATTGTAGTGATCTCTAACAGTCCATTACTGTTAGATTCTTAAAGATGTTGTTTTGGACATGCCTACTCAAACACAAGGAAGGGAACTTTTTAATTCCTATTTTCCAGAACAGCCTGGATTGTTCTCTTTCCACAGCACTCTTGGTCTAGATTGGCCCAGAAAACATGTAGAAACTGAATTCTAAAGATAATGGAGTAATATTCCAAAGTATAAAAGTAACATTTTAAATGACTAACCTTGGACTTCAAAAAAGTAGTGGCATGTAATGCAGCCATTATAGCAAGCAGACCGCTAATGAAAATGGGGCGGAACCTGGCAGAGTGCTGGTGAGCAGGCACTATTTGTACAGCAGTTTAGGGAGGGGGGTGGGAGCCTGCATGGTTCACAGGAGGCCTGTAGGATGCAGTAGGTGCCGTCTATAAGGCAGAGCATACATAGCAAAGGAGAGTGCGTGGGACTTTGGTACTTAATGAAATAGGAGTAAAATAGCAAACCTACAGCTTACCATGCCTTTAGCTTCTTGCTGTTTTTCACCCTGCCGGCCTTTGGGATGTCCTTACCGTGTTCTCCCCAACCCCAGTGTGTGTTTCCACGACTGACAGCCTGAGGTAGAAGAAAACTACCATGAACTCAGGTACACATAACCGTGTGACCATTTGGAAGCCTAAAACGAATCAATCAACATTCTCCTGGCTGCCTGTCCCTAGAGGTGCCTGGCTATAGCTCTGGTTAACAGTCTCCCAAGTGTGAATCCATGACTTGGTGGGTCAAGGTACCTTTCACATGCCTGCCTTCCATCCTGAATTTCCTCCCGTCTCTATTTAAATTCTACCCCTCCTTCGGGTCCCAGACAAATTTATGTTTATAACTATCTATTTTGTATTGTCTCCTCATTGAGATTGTAAAGTCCTTGAGGGCCAAAGCCATCTGATTGTTTTCTCTCCTTTTTCTTAAGGTGCATGCTTTCACATTGAGCCGCGACAGGCTGGAAGCTCACAATTGTTGGGGCGCTTTCACTTTATATTCTCTTTCTGACCCATAGGTGGCGCCTGTAGCAAGCAACAAGTGAGACCTCTTTCTGGCTCAGGCTGCAGCTTTTTCTCAGATTGAAGTATCTGCCTTAGTACCTTTCACAGTCCGAATATTTGCTGTGGCCCGGTTAGTGAAAGCAGAGGTGTTCTCTTACACAAGCATTTACCAGAATTTTCATATTCTTTCTTGTAGGACCGGGGGACTTTTAGAAGAATCATAGTGAAAAACAACGCACAAAAACGGAAGATGTTCGAATCATTTCTTGAGTCTGTGCCCCTCCTTAAGTCACTAGAGGTAACGTTCATTGAATGTGGCTCTCTTCATGGGGGCTTCCGAGCAGCTGTTAAAACTGTTCTGTTGTTGAGGTTTCACACAAGCTCTTCTCATTCTGTGTGCAGATTTCTGTGACTTTTAGTTGAGGTCTGTTCCTTGTAACTGTGAGTATTGTTCCAGGTGTCAGAGCGAATGAAGATTGTGGATGTGATAGGAGAGAAGGCCTATAAGGACGGAGAGCGCATCATCGCTCAGGTGAGGCCTCGGGCCGCGTTTTCCGCTCGCCTTGGGAGCTCAAGTTGCACGGTGCTGGGCCCACTGGCTGCAGCTCCTCTGCGGCCGTGGAGGTGCCTCTCGCTGGCATGCCCGCTGCGGCCTTCACCGCTGTCCTTGGCTTCTGGTATTGGCTCTTCCGGATTGTCCTTTTCTTTTCACTCTAAGCTTCCTTTGTGGCTGCCAAAACCTGGGGAAGGTCGGAAAGCTGTGCCCTTCACCTTCTCCCATAGCTGCTTGCCTACCTGTCCCCTCCTTCCAGCCTGTGCGCTGACCTCACCTTCTCAGTGAGGCTCTGTCTGTCCTGTGGCCATCTCCGTCGCCCTCCACAGTCCCTGCTCCCCTTTTCCTGTAGCACTTTCCGCCTCCCAACACAACAGCGTAATGTACTGATTACTGTGTTGATTGTTTACAGTTCATGCTTCCAGACTCTAAGTTGCACAAGGGCAGGGATATTTGCTTTGTCCACTGATGTATCTCACATTCCTGGACTAGAACATGCCTGGCACGAAGTGAGCCCGTCATTATTTGTTGAATGACCTGAATGACTAGTTCAGTGAAGTGGGTTAAAGTCAAAACAAGCAAAAGAAAAGCCTGAGGCTCGAAGGGTGACATAAGGCCACATCAAAACAGCTTCCTCACCACAGCGAGGCCCCCACCAGATCCGTGCGGCCAGAGGCTGCGTTTGGTCAGTCACCCTGGGGCTCCATGACCCAGGGCGGCCAGGAGTCGCCCTGATGTTGGCTGGAGCAGCCTCGGCTGCTGATCCCTTGTCACAGGCTTCAGTAGTGAGCCAGCACGAGCAGTAAGGAGGCCGGTGCTCTGTGCAGGGGAGCCTGGGCACCGTCGTGGAGGAAGCTGGGACTATTCCCTGTCAGGAAATGTGTGTCAGTGACATCGGACTGACGTCCCGTCATCAGGATCCTCTCATTTTGTTCTGGATTTTTAGCCATTGATTGACTTGTAGGTTGGAAAAGAAATCAAATCAGAGCTCAGGCAATAACAAATGACCGACTTCTGTGCCCCTCTTCAGTGCTTATGTACCTGACCTCCTTTCCGTTTCAGGGTGAAAAGGCTGATAGCTTTTACATTATAGAGTCTGGTGAAGTGAGCATCTTGATTAAAAGCAAGGTGAGTTGACGTGTGACGATGCAAGTTATTCCAGGGAAGACCCAGATGCCAGGGGTATGCACAGAAAGCAGCTGTTTGCTTTACATAATGTGAAGTGTGGTCAGTGTGCCAACACCCTCATTGGTAGGTAAGGTGTGTGACCGACAGAGACCCCTGTTCAGGCCTGTCCATTGATGAGGACTCAGCGTATTTCTTCTTGTCCCTGTTGCCTTTGTCTCTGCTGTGTAATCAATGATAGGAGAAACTTTGCCCTATAAATCCATAGAAATAAACATCCTCATGGAAGATGGGTGGGATTATACAGTTAAGAAGTACATGTAGGTGTTGGACATGCAGAGAGCTTCCTTTGTGGAGCCCTGGGCGGGGAGGTCTCCAGGACGATCGTTACACTGGCTGTTTGATGGGCAGGGAGACCTAGAAACCCAGGACTGTAGGAGGGAGCGTGATCTCACCATAAATACACCATCACCAGATGTCCCTGTTCCCATTGTTTTGAAGAAAATAGAATTTGTTCACGTAGTGAGTTATGCCTAATACTATCAGCCTAGTAGGAAGCCTCTGCAGAACATCTTCATTAAACGCTCAGAACGGAGAGAGAGGAAGGAAGGAAGGAAGGAAGGAAGGAAGGAAGGAAGGGAGGGAGGGAGGGAGGGAGGGAGGGAGGGAGGGAGGGAGGAAGGAAGGAAGGAAGGAAGGAAGGAAGGAAGGAAGGAAGGAAGGAAGGAAGGAAATTACGATGATTGCTTAGCAGATGGCTTGATTGCTAACTTAAAACAGACCTGCTGTTTGCCATGGAGCAATGGTTGGAAGCTTCTGTGTCCTTCACTCACAGTGCGGGGCTGCTGACCCATGTCTGTGCATTTCTCAGGTGTTCACTGCCACACAGCAGTGTGGGACAGCAGCACTGTGGCCCTGGGGGCTCGCGAACTTGTCGGGAATGCAGGGTCTTGGGCTCTGTCCCAACCTACTGAACAGCATCTGCACTGTCACAGACCCTGAGGCCTCTGCTATTGGTGTGACCGTGCAGCAAGTGCTATTCCAGGAAAGAGACAGGGCACCGCCATGTCCGTACTCCCAGAGATTGCTACAGACACAGGAAAGAGAGCGTTGGCGTGAATGGGGCAGGTTGACATAAGAGCAAACAGGTCAGGGCAGGAGTGTGGAAAGATGGTCAAGCTGTGTAAGCTCGTGTGGCACTTTTGTTTTTCTAAATAAACCCTCAAAAAAACATCTCTCTACCCATAACATAAAGTTTCTCTTAGAGATTTGAGACTAATTCTTACTAAAAATTCTAAATAATTATTTACTTGAACAAGTTATTGCTTAGTTCAGCAGAGGGATTTGTTTCTTTAAAAAAGGAAACTCTAGATATTATGTACATATAGTACATTATTCATTCTTTTCAGTGACCTGATAAGCATGGATTACAACCTGCTTGATTTCTTAATACAGAGTTAATCCACCGAATTTTAAGGTCAGACATTATTTTTAAAAATATTTAGTTACTTAATTCTTCTTTAAAAAACGTGGGATGGGACCACTAACTTAAGAAGTAGGCAATACCAAAAAGAAAGTTGGCACTGCACAGTGCGTCCTGGAAAGTCATGGTCTCCGCTCAAAAGCAGCAGCCCAGGACGGGCCCTCTCCCTGAGAAAAGCGTGGCGTTTAGAGAGAACTGGTCAGACGCTCTTTCCCCCCGTGCCAGGGAAGCCAGCATCTAGCAAACCAAGAGGATTCATATATGAGTATAAAATATACCTATTATTATATGTTAATGCATATTAACATTATAATAGTAGCATATATTATTAAATATATAATATACTATAGTGATGATGTGTTATATATAATTAATTATATATAATCGTAACATAGTATGTTATACATAACATGTTAACTATGTTATAATTGCTTATAACATATTAATGTGAAGTATATAGTAATAATATATATAAACATTCAAAAGGAAATGGCCTGTGCCTTACCTCTTGCTGTTCAGCTATTACCTGAGAGGTATGGGACTCAGGAGGTCCCAGGTGAAAGCCAAGCCACTGACATAGCCCATGCAGTTCCCCTGGTACAGCTGGGGTCCCAGCAAAGTGCACTGCTCAGTAATTTGTTGCTCTAGTAAGGGGGGATTAAGTGTGTGCAACTGGACACGCCCACTGTGACTCTGGAGTCAGCGGGTCGTGCTCTCTTCCTGCTCCAGACCAAAGTAAACAAGGAGGGTGGCAACCAGGAGGTGGAGATCGCCCGCTGCCATAAGGGACAATACTTTGGAGAGCTTGCCCTGGTGACCAACAAGCCCAGAGCTGCTTCTGCTTATGCTGTGGGAGACGTCAAATGCTTAGGTAAGAAAACTCCTTATGCATGAATACTTCTTTTCTCCCATGCAGTGCTTTTTTCTCATCAGCAAGCCTCGGCTTATATCCGGTTCTTGCATCTAGGCTGGGGCAGTTCAGTGTGACCAACCAGAAACGAGTGACTGTTTTCTCACCAACATTTCTGGGCACTGACATCGCCTGTGGACAAGACAGGCTGCCCCTGAGAGGCTGGGGATGGAACAGAGTGTGAAGAGAAAGCAGGCGTCCAGGGCTGTGGGGCGGAGAGCAATAGCTGCCGGGCTCTGCCAGGTCTCAAACCCTGAGGACACCGCCCTGCTGTGCTCCCGTAGAAGCGCCCCTTCTTTTCCCAAGTGCTCAGTGCCCCCCTCTAATCCCCTGTCACGTGGATGTGTGTGTGGAAGAAGGTTTGCAGGAAGGAAACGGCTTTGAGTCGTTGGTCTGGAATTCATTATCTCCCTCCTCTCTCTCTAACAACGTAGTTATGGATGTGCAAGCGTTCGAGAGGCTGCTGGGGCCCTGCATGGACATCATGAAGAGGAACATCTCCCACTATGAGGAGCAGCTGGTGAAGATGTTTGGCTCCAGCCTGGATCTCAGCGATCCTGGGCAGTAGGTGTGCCGCCCCGCAGTCTTCTCAGCGTGACACCGAGACCTCCCGTCAGCCACAGGACACACACACACAGCAGACGCGACAGAACTGCTGCTGCCGTGGCTGTGGCCACGGGTGTTTAGGAAACTTGGAAGTCAGCACTAAAGGAGGGTAGAGGTCCAACCCCCACCTCCACTTTGCTCTGAAAGCCTATTGTTAGACTTGTGATGAGTATTCCAGCCCAGTTTCACATCTTTGGTTCCAAACGGCATGTCTCTCCAACAATTAAGTGCCTGATACAAAGTCCAAAGTGTAACGTCTCCCTTTCCTCTCCTGCTGCTGCTGTTGCTCTAGGAAGGTAGCAAGGTCTGCGCAGCCTGTAGCATAACTGTCCGCGGCCACGCCCGGCCTTTCTCAAGGGAGGAACGCTGCAGCCTTCCATCTCGTGTGTCCTCTGAGGAGTCCACGTGTTCACAATTGTAGCCTTTGGTTTTACAGTGGGAAATGCTGGCAGTAAGACGGAGGCCTGTGGTCCTGTGGCATTGTTCCGTCTGCTGAGAGCTGCACACGTGACAGCTGCCTCCCAACTCGCAGTGAAGCTTAGGGGACGGCCCTGCCCGGGCCCGGCGGGTCAGCACCGAGCACACTCACCGGTCCTTGGGGCTCATGTTAGAGCAGAACCTTTGGGTTTGGTACTTTCTTCAGGTAGCAGAGAGGGAAGGTTTTCTGGGTTGGGGAGGGGGAGTTCTTTTAGATTTTGTTTTGTTTAATCTCTGTGCAGTTTGCATGAATAAATTGCTGTCCGTTTATAAGGAGCCGGGGCCTGGAGGTGCCATCACTTTATCTGACCCATCACTTTCCTGGATAATTCCTGCCACCCCAGTTGCCAGGTGCCTCTCCTGGCTCGGCAGGGTGCCAGCAAGAGGTGGTACTGCAAAGAGCCTTGCTTTCTGCTCCAGCACCACCTAGCTTCGCTGTTGAACCATCCATTTTTAAACTCTTTAAAAGAAGCAGCAGCTATTTTTTGAAATTAAAACAACATTTCTCTATTTAGGAATTCCCCTTGGATACATCCATATACATCAGTTTGTCAACTGACTCAGGCTTTTATTCTAAAGACCAACTCTTTGTTAGTTTTCAAAACTCGGCATCATTTTCAATTTTATAGAATTACTGCGAAGGCCTTTCTAATTAAGATATTAGGATATTTGGGGTTCCAGTTGTTGATCCCAAAGGAAAGTAATTTAGCTTGTATTTTAAAACTTTTTAAACCTTTTAATCATATCAGGTAGAATTCTGATGAATTATCCTAATTAGCTAGATATATTTCAGAATGAAATTTTTTCTTCAGAATGGCTTAAAAACAGATGTTAGAAGCGATCCTAAGAGCAGTGTGAAATTTGCATTGTAGCCAAGTTTATATTAAATCAAGAGGCCCTTTCCAATACGATGTTTTTAAAACTTGTATAACTCAGTAAGTCCCTAGGAGGTGACATGCTGGGGCCTCGTCGCCCCTGCTGTGGACGCTGACGGGGCCGTGCGGAGCCTTCCAGGCCACATGAGCCATGCGCTCTGTTCCCAGGCGGTGCGGTCACGAGAGCCCCAGTGGTGGCTCACAGCCCGGCCGTGCTCCGGGGCTGGAAGCAGGAGGCGCGTTCCCAGCTGCCCTGGCCGCCTGCACTGCCGCCCTGGGATCCCGAAAGGCTGCAGCTGATACCCCAACACGGACAGCTCGCGTGGGAAGCTGCGTGGTTTCCCTCATGGCCTTTCACGGTGGCTCTTTTCTGTGGGGTTGCTTTCATAGCAAATCAGTTAAGAAAGCGGATCTTGCACTTTAGCTGACAAGAACCACACCGCGCCAGTGTCTTGCAAAGGTAACAGGTACATCGGGCTTCAGGAGTGACACAGAAGTCTGGCCCCAGACTATGTCAGGACGCTGTTAGAACACTGAGCAGATGCCCCCTCTGCATCCCCCCACCCGCCATGCCAGCATGAGCCAGGGCACTGACCTCCATGCCAGAGTCACTCCTTCAGGCTGCTAGGGAGGGGCCTGCCCGTCCTGCCCCCTTGCAGTATTCCCTTCACAAAAGCCTCTCGGCCCCCGGCTCACTCGTGATTGGTGTTTTATAGAGAGCTCATCAGGGCTAAGTCCCCCTGCTCTGTCACAGACTGCCACATGGATCACCAGCCTAGCCCCTCACTGCATACAGGGCCCTTAGGGGTCTGGCTTGAAGGAGGGAGACTTTAAAGGGACCAGCGTGAGTGAAATGGGACAGAGCCATGACCAAGGTGCCAGGGGCCCGAGTGTCCCAGTCAGTGCAGCGTGGGAATCAGGTGGCAGACAGGCTCAGCCCTGGCTCCGGGCCCACACTTGCCGGGCAAGGCCTTCGCTGGTGGTTGAGCCTCAGGGGGCAGAGCGTGTGTTGGGAAATGATCCCTCTGTTCGTGGGTTTGGACGTGGAGAATGTTCCGAGAGCCTCGAGGTGCAGCGTTATCCTTCCTTCTGGCCCCGGTGTGTCACACCCGCTCTCTGAAGGAATGTCCACGTGTTCCGACCGCCTGCTCGATGTCCTCACATGTCATTGCTGTGGACTCAGAATCCAGGGCGGAGGTTTGAGCAGTTTAATGAGCAAATTGGGCAGAGAAGTGGCAAGAAATGGTCCTCCAGCCGGAGGTGGTGGTCCTCCTACCAGCCAGGTTCTCGCCACGGCAGAGCACCAGTGAGGGGGCACAGCATGGCCATGTGTCAGTGTAACAACAGCCCTGTCTCCTTTAAAACATCGCAAGAGCATTTTGCACAGAGAAAAAGACCCATGAATGTCATCTTTTATCTTTTGTTTTCAGTTGGAATTTTTGTTCTTGACATGCACTTGTAAACCAATCTTGCCAAGATACAAGTTGTTTTGCTCTTTCACTACAGTTACCTCTGACTCCTCCTGTCTTGACTGCTGAGGTTCCTCGACTATTCTGATGTCTGTTTTATGGGAAGCAGCCTTCCATGGGGTTCCTTTTACACACTGTAGGGCTATCTTTATACTTAAAAAGGGTTTTTTTAAAGAAAACTGTCACTAACCTCCTGGGGGATTTGCAGAAAACCATTTCACCCACCTTGAGCAAAAGGTAGATTCCTCATTATTTTCTTAAAAGCTCAATGTAATAAAAGAAATCTAATTTAGCATTGTTGTGCTACCTCAAAGGTAAAAATGTCTTAAAGTCTCTTTTTGGTCCTGAGTCTATACATGGTGTTTGAAATGTCTTTCAATTGGAATTATTTTTAAATCATTGGGGAGAATTTTATTTTAAACCGTTTTACTCTTGTGTTTTAATCTTAGAAGAATAAGTGATTGGAAGTGATTGATTCTTGCTCTATGATATTGAACACAATTAAATCATTGTTTGCCATAAACAAGGTTGGGTTTTTAAAAGCTAGCTCTGGGCGTGGCTTAGCTCTTGGTTAATAAAGGCCGGCAGGTCTGTCTGACTTTCCAGTGCGGCCGTGTCCTTTGTCCTCTCACACCAGGGCTCCAGGCCATCCGGTCACTCATTTGGCAGGGGCCTGGCCTCTGGGACCAGGCTGGGTCGGTGCCCTGGGCCCCACCTCACCTCTGTGCCGCCCCTGCCCAGGCTGCTACGTCAGCACCCACTGCGCCACAGACCAGCTCCCAGTGCTGTCCCAGGTCAATGTCCAGGAAGAGCCGGTGTCCCGATTCCAAAGCAGTCAGACGGAAAATGCCCTCTTACCTGGGGGAGACAGACTCTGTTGATTTAAATGTTAATCTCATCGAGTCACTCTTACAGAAAACTCCCAGATAATGTTTGACCAAATGCCTGGACACCCCAGGGCCTAGTCAAGTTGACACATAAAAGGAACCACAGCTCTGAGTTGCTGGGGATGGTGTGCCCGGGGACCCACACGTCCCTTGCCCGGGAAGATGTGCTCCCCGATGGGGCCCAGCAGAGCCACCTGTGTGACGCTGTTTATTTCCTTCTTGCAGCGTGGCTACCAGAGCCAGCAATGACTGACAGGCCACTGTTCCCACAGGTCACCAAAGGGGCCCATTCTGCCACAAAACCGTGTTCCAGTTTGGTCTCACCTACACCTGGCAGTGCAAAGGCCAAATAGTGGGCGTCCCTACAGAATACCCACGTGGGGCCCCAGAAACTGGTAGTTGAACCCTCAAAGCCAAACTGGCCTTCGCCAAGACTTTAATTACTTAAATATGGTTTGACCTTTGTGGTTTTTGTGGTGGTATTGCTATGAACAGGTAAGAAATGTCAGGCAGCCCGGCCGGCGTGGCTCAGTGGTTGAGCATCAACCTCTGAACCAGGAGGTCACGGTTCAATTCCTGGTCAGGGCGCAGGCCCAGTTTCGGGCTTGGTCCCCAGTGTGGGGCATGCAGGAGGCAGCAGATCATGATTCTCTCTCACCATTGATGTTTCTGTCTCTCTCCCGCTCCCTTCCTCTCTGAAAGCAATAGACATGTATTACAATAATAAATAAATGCCGGGACAGCCCTGGGGAGGTCAGTTGGTTGGAGAGTCGTCCCAGTGTGCCATGGTTTTGATTCCCAGTCAGGGCGCCTAGAAGAACCAACCAATGAATGCATACATACGTGGAACAAATCTCCCTTCATCTCTTTCTAAAATCAATTCGTGAAGAAACAAACAAATGCCAGGACAGCCTCAAGATCATGTTGTCCACAGTCTCAGCCCTAAGGCGTGGACGTCGCATGAGGTTTTGCTTCCTGTGTATGTTGTGACAGGAAGCTAGAGATTTGTTCTATCAGAGTTACCTGAATGGATCCTCAGCTGTCTTAGTGCATCAGTTTTATAACAACAGAATTAAAACAGTCACATCGTGGTTAAGGAAATGGTTGTTTCACAAGGCGTCATGGTAAGTGTGAATGTTGCCTCCCTTGCTCATCCTCCCTGCAGACGGATGCCCCATCACAGATGGTGGCCAGGAGTGTGTACTGTTACCTAATTAGGGGATATGCAAACAAAGTGCAGTGTGTCAACCAGGAATGTACTGGACAGCCAGCTGTGAATTCAGACCATGTTAACTAGGTTCTGAATGAGGGCGTCAGGAGTTGGGTCTGGCTCAGCTCGTTTGTTTAGTGAACAAATCTCGACCTGCTGTGGACATTCTGACACTATTGACACCCCTGGAATCAGGACTGATGTACAGCGGTCCACTGAGCAGCCCTGGACCCTTCCTCGAGTGCTGGTACCCTCCGTCTTTCTGGGCGGACGGGACAGCAGCCCCAGGCTCCTAGTTCAAGGATGAGGGTGGCTCCACGCCTGTTGCCGCCCTTGGCCATGCTGCTCTTCTCTCTGTGGGCTGCTGTGGCCTCGGGAGAGTGAGTGGCTCCTTATGATGTTATTTTATGTGGTGGTTTTTTTATTGTTTTTGTAATCCTCACCTGAGGATGTTTTTTCATTGATTTTTAGAGAGAGAGGGAAAGACAGAAATAATGCGAGAGAAACACGCCGATTGGTTGCCTTCTGCACAAGCCCTGACCAGGGCCCATGCCAGGGAGGAGCCTGCAACCGAGGTACATGCCCTTGACCAGAATCAAACCCGGGACCCTTCAGTCTGCAGGCCAGCGCTCTATCCACTGAGCAAAACCGGCTTGCTGAATTATTTTTTTAATGTTTTTATTGATTTTTAGAGAGAGAGAGAGAAACATTAATGATGATGAGAGAATCATTGATCGGCTGCCTCCTGCACACACCACTGTGCCCTGACTGGGAATTGAACTGCAACCTCCTGGTTCATAGATCAAGGTTCAACCGCTGAGCCACACTGGCCGGGCTTTATTGATTTTTAGAGAGAGGGACGGAGAGATAGAAACATCAATGAGAGATCGGCTGCCTCCTACACGCTTCCTCCAGGGGATCAATCCCACACCCTGGCATGGAACCCATGACCTCCTGGCTCAGGCCCACCCCGTCCTCCTCTGCAGAATTGCACTGAGCCCAGGGTCAAAGGTCACTGTGTTCTCCTGGAAGCCAGGACCCAGCATCTCCTAGCCAGGTCCCCCAAGGCCCAGGATGAGGCGGCAGGCGTGTGCGGTTGGTATTTTTTCTAGTAAACAGGTGAAAAGGAAGAGAGAGAGTCCAGACCCCCAGCTAAGCAAACCAGCATTTGCAGCATAACATCTGAGCTTCCTTCCTGTGAACTGGACATTTTCATTCTCAAATGGAAGGCCGGGCCTGAGCGGACATGAGTACACAACCCCATGTCCAGGCAGACGCAGACGAGGAGCGGGGACCTAAGGCTGGGCTCTGCCTGCGGGGCAGGAGGGAAGCGGCCTTTGGACAGATGTGCATCCGTCCCGGGCAAGTTGGATCAGCCCTTGAGTCCCCTTGGACGCTGCCTCCTGTCCCAGAACTGTGCTGCCAGCCTCAGCTCAGAGTGAGAGGTGCGGCTACACCGGCTCAGATGCCCCAGGAATAAGCCTGGGCCCAGACAAGGGGTGGTTGCCCCTGGCAGCTTGGGAAGCCAGAGCATTTTCCCAACCAGGACGGAGCTGAGCGGGGAGAGGGCTCGTGACCCCCAGACCCTGAACTCCGGCGTCAGAATTGAAGGCAGTTTCACGCAGCTGGCCTGAGGGGAGCCCACAAGGATGAGTTGGAGCCTCTTTTTGGCTGGCTTCTCTGGGAACAAGGAGCCAGGCTTACGGGTGGGCACCGCCACCCGCCCATTCCCCTGCCCTGGGCTTTGCCTGGGCATGCAGTCGGGAGCTGGGGTCCCGTGGCTGGAGCGGTCTCCCCTCTTGTGCTCCCAGGGGGGCTGTCCTCCTCCCTGGTAAATGGGTAAAGCTAGTTTATAACCAAGGGCCTAGCCTCCGCGACCCGGAACTGGTTCAAGGGCCTGGTTGACAGCGTGCAGGAAAGGTCCATCAGGGTGTTGTGTAGTCCGGCGGCATAGCTGGGTGGCTGGTCAGGGCACAGGCCCGGGTTGCAGCCTCCATCCCTAGTGTGTGGTGCGTGCAAGAGGCAGCTGACCAGTGATTCTCATCATTGATGCTTCTCTCCCCCCCCAGCCCCCCGTCTGAAATCAATAAAAATATTAAAGAGTGTTGCTGTGACCAGGCTGGCTTTCCAGCACAATGGGGTTCCCGAGTGCCCCCCTCCCGCCCTCACTGCCTGCTGGTGCCAGGGACTGGGTGTGCTTCCAGCGCCTCCACCCTGGCCAGGAGGGATCTTTTTCTTGGTAATTTTCCTGCCTTTTGTTCTGGAAAAAAAAAATTCTTAGGAATGATTTGCAGCCGGCCCCGCCCCCGGGCAGACATCCAGGCTGTGGGTGCGGGGGGGGGGGGGGGGGGGGGGGGGGGGGGGGACATCCAGGGTCGCCCCTGCCCTGGAGGAACATCGCGTTCCCTACAAGCATCTGCACGTCCAACCCAACCCTTGAGCCGGCGCGGGGGCCACTGGGAGTTCTTGAGGCCAGAGAGGGTGGGGTTGAGCAAGAACGGCTCGTTCCACTTAAGGAACAGGCAGGAAAGGGGTGTGGAGAGATGCTGACTGTCTATGCTACCCCCACCCCCCCCCACCCCCACCCCCCCCCACCCCCACCCCGACCCGCCCCGGCTGCTCTGGAGGGAGACAAAGTGCAACAAAGGCTGCCCAGCTGCCGACTTCGGGCGGAAGGGCCGCCTCAACCTCCTGGTTCAGTTCTTGCCTCTCCGGCTCTGGACGACCTCTGGCCCTGGCCCCTTCCTGCTGGGCCTGGTTCCTTCATCCCTGAGGCCAGCTCTCTCACTACCTCCCTCCACCTCCAGGCCCTGCAGGGCTTGCTGCCCGGCCCTCGGCCCTCCATCATCTCTAACCTCTGGTGCCCCTGCCCCCATCAGCAATGGCCTCGCCTGGTTTTTAGGGAGAAAACAGGAGCCACAGGCCAGAAACTGAGCCTTTCCTCTGCTCCCCACCTCCTCCTGGAGCGCCCGCCCCATCGCGCTCCCTTCAGGGCAAAAGCCTGGATGTTTGCCTGCAGTTGTCTCCACCAGGGCCCATCCTGCAGGCTCCTGGGATCACAGGAGTCGGCCAAACTCACCTTGGTGGACCCTCCCTCCTGCCCCAAGGACCATCCTCTCAGGAACATTGACTAGGCATCGCGTTAATAGTCAATCCACATCATTAACCAGTATGGTACTGGTTAATAATGTGGATACTGGTTAATAATTCGGATTCAGTCATCAAAGAAAACACGATAACTTTTCTTTTTTTAAAAATATATTTTATTGATTTTTTACAGAGAGGAAGGGAGAGGGATAGAGAGTTAGAAACATCAATGAGAGAGAAACATCAATCAGCTGCCTCCTGCACACCTCCTACTGGGGATGTGCCCGCAACCCAGGTACATGCCCTTGGCCAAAATCGAACCTGGGACTCTTCAGTCCGCAGGCTGACACTCTAGGCACTGAGCCAAACTGGTCAGGGACTTCTTTTTTTTATATAATACTAGGGGCCCGGTGCACGAAATTCGTGCACTGGGTGTGTGTGTGGGGGGGGAGTGTCCCTCAGCCCAGCCTGCCCCCTCTCACATACTGGGAGCCCTCAGGCGTTGACCCTCATCACCCTCCAATCACAGGATCAGCCCCTTGCCCAGGCCTGACGCCTCTGGCCTAGGCGTCCGGCCCGGGCAGCGGGGACCCGCAGCTGCAGCGGCCCCGTGATCGTGGGCTTCGCTTTAGGCCCAGGCAAGGGACCCCTAGCTCCTGGGACTGCCAGCTTCGACCGTGCCCAGCTCCCATCGCTGGCTCCACCCCTACTTCCTGCTATCACTGGCCAGGGCGACAAAGGCGCCTGATTCTCCGATCATGGCTGGGGGGCAGGGCAAAGGCGGCCCCAGGGCCGCCTTTGCCCTGCCCCCCAGCTCTTAGCTCCCCCCTGGGTTTCCAATCACTGTCAGTGGCAGGGGGCTTCTTCTTGCTTTCCCTTTCGCCTCCCTGCATTGTGCCTACATATGCAAATTAACCGCCATCTTGTTGGCAGTTAACTGCCAATCTTAGTTGGCAGTTAATTTGCATATAGCCCTGATTAGCCAATGAAAAGGGTAGCTCGTATGCCAATTACCATTTTTCTCTTTTATTAGTGTTGATAAAATTTTAAAACTATGTGGAATATTATAACAAATACAGAAAGGTGCATAAAACAAAGACATTATACTTACTGATTTCTCAGAGGTCAAACACAAAACAAGACTCAGATGAGCCCTGGCTGGTGTGGCTCAGCTGGCTGAACATTGTCCTGTGCACTGAGAGGCTGCTGGCTCAGTCCCCTATCAGGGCACATGCCCAGGCTGTGGGTTCAGTCCCAGGTTGGTAAATGGGAGGCAACCAGTTGATGTTTCTCTCTCTGTCTCTCCCTCCCCCTTCCTCTCACTAAAGACATATTTTTAAAAAGGACTCAGATGGCCCTGCTGACATTGCTCAGGGGTTGAGCAGCGGCCCATGAACCAGGAGGTCAGGGTTCGATTCCCGGTCAGGGCACACGCCTGAGTTGTGGGCTCCATCCCCAGTGTGGGGCGTGCAGGAGACAGCCAATCCACGTCTCTCTCATCATTGATGTTTCTCTCTCCCCCTCCCTCCTCTCTCTGAAATCAATTAAAAAAAATAGGTTTTAAAAAAAGGTCTGGAGAGCCCCACAGCCCCTTCGGTCCAGCAGGCTTCCTCTCTGCTCTCTCCGAGGTTTGGGTCAGGTGGTCATTGTGTGAAGGAAAGCCCCTATTCTGTAAAACTACTGTTTGGAATTCTCTGCTATTCTTTAGACGGCCTCTTATTCTGAAAAAGTAACTTTGCTTTCTAGCCTGCTTGAAGAGTGGGGGAGATAAACTTAGCTCTCTGACCTTGGAGGCCAGAGACTAGATACACCCAATGCCATGCCAGGTGCATTTTTTAATTGGATAGAACTGTATAGTTTTCAAGGCCGCCGCCAGCAAGCAAAGGGCTGGCTCTTCTATAAAAAGGGAAGTTCGGCTTGTAGCTTTGCTTAGATTTGGATGCATTTCCCTGAGCCCGCCGCGGTGAATGAAGTGTAACTCCAAACTCTCAGAGCGCTGTTTGGTTCTGGTCCGGTTTTTCTCTAACAATTGCTTCCTTGGTTTTCTTGACGGGTTTCATCGCCTCAACGTGCCTCTGAAAATCGCTTTCTTCACAGTTACACGCCTGTAATTAGACACATGAGGGGACGCGCTGACTGCTGGTGGTGAGCAGTCTTCTATCTTCTCCCCTTTTGCTTGCTCTTGCCTCTTTCTTCTTTCACCCTCACTCTCTGGAACCAGTGGTTACAAGATAGTCATTCCCTGGGCTTCTCCTTGCTTCTGTCATCATGGAATATACGATTACACAGTGGTCTGTCTTTGTTGTCTACACTTAGGTCATTTTAGACATGTTTTTCTGGATCTTATTTTTCTCACTCAGCCTGACTTTATGGTGGGCCCTTCCAAACCAAGTGCTATTATTCCAATTCTTTCTTTAAAAAAAAATTTTTTTATTGACTTCAGAGAGGAAGGGAGAGGGAGCAAGAGACAGAAACATCAATGATGAGAGAATCATTGGTTAGCTGCCTCCTGCTCGCCCCACACTGAGGACCGAGCCCACAACCGAATACAGCAAAAGAGCATACATATCAAATCACATATATATCACCTGTATATCAACATATGTGTAACTCCATCTGTTGAAAACTGTGACCTGGTTCATAGGTCGATGCTCAACCACTGAGCCATGCCAGCTGGACCATGCTGTGTCCATGCTTGCTATGTCCCAGGTGCCCAGGCCAGGGCAGCCCTTGGTAAGCACTTACGGAACGAACGGCAGAGTGAACTCATGCTGGTGCAGCCCCAGGGAGACCCTGCCCTGTCCAGCCTCCGCCGCACAGGGGAGCCCTGGAGTGGAGCCTGGTGGGCCGAGTGAGTGAGGCCGTGCCTGGCGGTGAGGCCTGAATGACTGGTGCCTGTCGGCCTTTTATTCTGAGTCCACAGCACCGGCTGCAGGTCCTGAAGCCTGGGGGGGGAGGGGGGGCTGGGCTCGGCCTCTTCCTAGCGGCCCCCCGCCCCAGTGTGAGAGCCTTTTGCGCCAGACCCGGGCTACCCTAGATCCGGTCCCTCTCACCTTGCCCCCGCCTCCTGCTGCACCATTTAACTGCTTTCCCATCACCTTCGTCACTCACCACCTCCTGGCATGCTTTTTATTCAGTCAGTCCGCATGTATTTCTGGACCTACATGGTGTTTGAGTGCTCGGGCTACATTCATGAACAATGGGATTTCCACCTCACAGAGCTCAACGCGGTGAGAGGATGATACTTAAATGACTGGTAACGGCTGTGGACGAAAGTAGGGCAGGATAAGGGGATCAGATGGTCCCGAGTGCAGAGGGGGCCACACTGAGGGGCTCTGGGGTGCAGTCCAGGTTCGGGGATCAGCTGGCCCCAGGCCCTGAGCCTGGAGAATGCACCGTGTGATACGTGGGAAACCGGGAGGCTGGGCAGTGGGGCTGGAGGGGAGCAGAGAGAGGAGGAGGAACCCCAGGCACACCTCCTCCTGGGGATCAAGCCCCCAAAGCGGGCATGTGCCCCACCGATCGGGAATCGAACCAATGACCCTGGTTCTTAGGTTGATACTCAACCCCTGAGCCACAGCGGCCGGGCAAGGGCAAGCTTTTTTTAAAAAAACTGTTTTTTTTTTTGTTTATTGCTGTATTTCCACCACAGAGCATACATGCTCAATAAATATTTGGTTTTGTTTGTTTGTTGTTAATTCTCACCCGAGGATATTTGCCCATTGACTTTTAGGGGGAGTGGTGGAAGAGAGAGGAAAAGACAGAGCGAGACATCCATGTGAGAGAAACACATCCATCAGCTGCCTCCTGCACGAGCCCCCACCAGGGCCCGGGCCCTGCAACCGAGGTACGTGCCCTTGACCGGAATCGAACCCGGATCCTTCAGTCTGCAGGCGGCGCTCTACCCACTGAGCCACACCGGCCAGGGCTAAATACTTGTCGGATGAATTCGATCTGCTTGATCGCACCCCTCTGAAAACCTCCCAACAGGGGCTGCCACACTGGCGCCTTTGCGGGAAGAGCAGCGCCCAGGTGGGGGGGCCCCCCTCCTCCGCTGCACCAGCCCCTCCTTGGCCCACCCAGGGACACCCACATTCACTCCGGGGAGACCGACGGGCCAGCGCCGGGTCCAGGACACTGAGCCTCACACAAGCCCCGCCACGTGCGGCGGGGTGGGACCTGGGTGGACACGGGGCCACCACCCACCAGTCACAGCAAACCTGAAGGCCGTCCTTCCGACCACCCCTCTGTGCGTCGTCGTTTCCCGCCCATCTCCACCCAGACCTCGGTCCGCCTGGACATTAGACACGCCTCTATCCACCGTTCACAGCCGCTCTTCGTCCGTCTTTCTGTCCATCCATCAGGACAACTTCCCAGTTTGCTGACAAATGACTCAACGCTGGCACTGAACGCCCCGCATCCTGGGGAGCCCTTAGACACCGGGTGATGGTGAGGTTGGCTGACCCGCCCGCCCCGCGGCCAGCCCGCCCCGCACCCGTCGGCACGAAGCCCATGGGTCCACCCACCACCCAACGGACCTCCTCGGACACCCGTCCAGGGAACGTAACAAGGCCCCGCCCCTGCCCCGCCCACCGCCCCGCCCCTCCCGGAAGCTGCTGCAGAGAGCCCCGGCACCCTAGCAACAGCGCTTTTCGGACCACCCAATCCACGAGCGGGGCTCCTGGTGGGAGCCAATAGCGAGGGTCGCCGGGAGGGAGGCTGGGGGCGGGGCTCGGCCAGGCCGCCGCCATCTTTACGGGGGAGAAACAATAGGACGGAAGCGCCGCGGGCCTGGCCGAGGCCCCAGGTAACGCCCGACTCGCCTCGCCTCTGGCTTCGTCGCCCCGAGAGCTTTGAGGGAGGCTGTCTCCGAGCCGCTGTGGGGTGAGGCTTCCGGGCCTGAGGGGTCCCCGGGCTCTTTGGGGGGGCTCGCGCTGTTACGGCGGGGCGGGGGCGGGGGCGGGGGCGGTGGGGGCGTCGCGGGGCTTCGGGGGCCGTGTCTCTCGGGGTCATTTGAGGGAGACGTTCTCTCTCCAGGTTCCGGGAGGGGCAGGGTCTTCCTTGCTTGTTGGGGCGGTCTCTCCCCGGATGTTTGCGGGGTGCGGGCCCCCCGGTCATTGAGGAAGCTTCGGGCCTCGGGCCTCGGGGCGCATCCCTCCGGACCCGGGCGGTCACCAGCCGCGGGGCATCGGGCGCTGAGCCCCGGCGCCGCAGGTGCGCTTCCCGGGGCGGCCGAGGCGCAGCCATTTTGAGGCCGAGTGGCCGTTGGACTCGTCAGCGGGCGTCGGGGAGGACGCCGCCGCCACGTCCTTCCCCAGAGGAGCCCGAAGGCGCCCGGGGGCGTCCTCTCTGAACTCGCTCGTGGGCTTCAGGAGAGGACGGGAGGGCAGGGGCGGGCAGGCTGCCCGGAGCATCGCCCCCCGGGGATCGCGCCCGCGGCCCGGCCCCGCGCCCCGACCGGGAGCCCAGCCGGGACCGCCTGGTTCCGAGGTGGCCGCTCAGCCCGAGCCCCACGGGCCGCGGGGGCGCGTTCTTCCGGCCGATCGGCCTCCCCCGCGGGCGGCATCCGAAGGGGCTGTTCCCTTCTCGGTCCGACTCGGCCTCATGCTTAGAGCCCGGAGGGGAGTCCCCGTGAAAGGGGGCGCGGAGGCCGTGAAAGGGGCGCGGAGGCCGGCAGGACCCCGCGCTCGCAGGTGCCGGGGCTGGAACCGGCCGCTGCTGGGGACGGAGCAGCAGGAGCGCCCTGGCCGGGCCCAGGTGGCCAGGTGGGGGGGCGGGGGGGTCCTCCCTGACGCCCGAAGGCAGTGGGGGCCATCCGGGCGTGTTTCTCCCACGGGGTGTTTGTCCCCCTCCTTCCTCTCTTCCTCTGAAATCAATAAAGTCATAGCCTCCAGTGAGGATTTCGAAAACAAATGCAACAACATTTTGGTAGCAAAATGTACACAGATCAGGAATAAAAGTGGTCCAAAGAAAACGTACTGAAACCTTTGAAAAGCGGTAACAAAAATGTTGCAGGGAACCAGTTTTATGCTAGTTTCCACAAAGCACCATGATTACAGTAATCTTGATGAATTCTAGTATTTAAAATATTTGCCGTGCTTGCATGTTTTAGCAGGGTAACACTTTAAGTGAACTGAGGTGCTGATTTCCACTGGTTGCTGCTGTGGGGTTTATATAATTGCATCCTGTAACCTGGTGTTAAGTATTGGAAGAGAAGGTTTGGGGTAATGTTATTGTTTTAACTTTAGCCGCTGTCAGCATTAAAAAGAGGGCAAAATTAGCCCTGGCTGGTGTGGTTCAGTCGATAGAGGTCGGCCTGCGGACTGAAGGGCCCTGGGTTCCATTCCGGTCAAGGGCACAGGCCGGGGTTCGGGGCTCGATCCCCAGTTGGGGGCGAACAGGAGGCAGCCGGTCCATGATTCTCTCTCATCATTGATGTTTCCATCTCTCCCTCCCCCTTCCTCTCTGAAATCAATAAAAATATATTTTTTAAAAAGTGGGCAAAATTAATGTTCTATCATATTTGACATAATCGGCCAGTTGATTGCTTAGTAACTTTTCCTTTGGAGGAAAAATCATTTGAACTGTTAACTGTTACTCCAGTTGGTTTACTGGCTTTGTGATTTGAGAGTAGAATTCACAGTTATTGTTAGAAATCAAATGAATGAGACCTAGGACGAGAGTTGATATAATTGTAAAATGAGCTTAGCAGATGTAATAGACTTTTGTGATTCAAGGCTTGGAAAGTGACAGGTGGACTTGGATAGCAGCCCTGCCCCTGCCTGAGCAGTGGATGTGTGCGGAGGGGACAGCGCTGACTGATGAGCTTGCTGGTGCCCTTGCAGGAGGTGCCAGAGCTTCTGTGAGCACCAGAGCTGTCACGTATCCAGGCAACTGGGCGGAGCCTGCGCCTCCCCAGGCCGCTTGCTGAGGTGAAAATTTTCCATTGTTTGGCTCCTAAAGGGGATGCACTGGGGAGGAATATCCCCTTTAATTAAAGTTGCTTTACCTCCTAAGATAATCACCTTCAGTTGAAGATATTTTTGCACAGTAAAAAGTAAGCAGATGATCACACTCGTGATGCCGTTTTAAAGCATGTTTTTGTGTTTATTATTTATTTTTTAATCCTCGCTTGAGGATATTTTTCTACTGATTTTTAGAGAGAGTGGGAGGGAGAGGGAAAGACAGGAATACTGACGTGAGAGCGTTTGCTGCTTGCACTTGCCCCAACCAGGGACCCTGGGCTGGGGAGGAGCCTGCAGCCAAGGTATGTGCCCTGACTGGGAATCTTGGATTTATGAGGAAATACATGGCTGTCCCTGAAAGTCCCTGGCGTCAGGGGCACCTTCACAGGAGAGAAGAAGCCCTTCTTTGACCAGGATGGTGACTCAGACTGACCTTGGTGCAAGTGATGCCAGATACTCAATGTGAGGCCCAGGAGCGCCGTTGGGACGGATGGGAAGGCCAATACCTGCCGGTGCACTTGTATAGAAATTGTTACACTGCCATTATACTTTCAAAGTATATTTTCTGATTATTATAATACGTAATTATGAAAATTTTGTAGATTAAAAATGTATAAGTAAAATTCCCTTTATTGAAGTATAATTTCTCTACAATAATATAAACTTCAAGTCTATAACTTGATGAGTTTTGACAAACTTATATAGTCACTGTCCCAGTGACTGCATAGACTACGTTCACTACATCTGAAAGTTCGCTTGTGCCCCTTTGCAGCCAGTCCTATTCCCCTACCTCTGTTGCCTGGCAACTGCTTATCTGCTGCTATGGTTTTGCTTTTTCTAGAATTTCAGATAAATGGAATTTCGCAGTATATCTTATGTGACTGACTTTTTCTACTTAACATAATGTTCTTGTGATTAATCTTCTTTTTGCACCTATCAATACATTCCTTTTCATGAATATTCCATTATACAGATATATGGCATACCACAATGTGTTTATTCATTCACCTATTTGATGGGCATTGGTTGTTTCTACCTTTTGGCTATTGTGAAGAATGCCTCTATGAACATTCTCATGTACAATTCTTTTTTTTTTTAATCTTTTATTGTTGAAAGTATTACATATGTCCCCCCCCCCCATCTCTTCTAGACCACCCCCCACCCCTCTTGTAACAATTCTTTGTGTAGACATTTGTTTTTATTTCTCTTAGGTAAATACCTATGAGGAAGATTGCTGGGTCCTATAATAAGTATATGTTTAACTTTATAAGTGGTGGTAACTTTTTGTATTTCTCCCAGCAGTGTTTGAGAGTGCCAGTGACCGACACTGGTGGTAGAGCTGTGGGGGGGTGGATGTGTGCAGTGCCAGGCAGCGGCTCTGGGGCCACGCGAGAGCTCACGGAGAGGAGGGGCCGGGTGGTGAGGGCTGCTTTCCCGCCATCAGGCTAGTGGGCTCACATTGTCCCCTGTGTCTACCCAAACTTGGGGCTTTTCTGGAGGCAGCGTCGCAGCCCCAGCAGATCCCGTTTGTAGCCTCATTAACGAAATTCTAGGTATGTGAGCTAGGGGCCCGGGGGCTGTCATGAGTCATAGCTGTTTTAATTGTAGTATTTTAAAAGTTAAGAATATTAATAAACTGTTTCCAGGAGATCCTTAATCCAGTTTAATAGATGGAGGGGAGTGAATTGTGGGAGAAAGCTCTGTCCTAGCCCAGGATGACTCCTGCTGAGTTTCTTAGCTGTTCATAGTTTCGTGGACAAATGTGTGAGGTAATATAGAAAGTTAAACATAGTAAACCTGAAGCCAGTGTTGTATGGTATCCCGTAGCTCTCTAGATACAGGGCTTATCCATTGCATGGACTTCATAGTAACCGTTACTACCCCAAGTTCTTGGGAAACTAGGCCTTAGACTCAGATGTTTGAAAACCATTAAGCGACCCCGTTGCTCAAACCGCACGTGGAACAGGAGAGAGTAGCAGGGGACGCAGAGCAGGTGCTTGGGGTACTTTTCTTTGGAGGCTACGAGAGAAGTCGATCCTTCATTTCCCTGCAGGGATGGGGCCTGTAAGGGCCTGGGGAATATGTTGTAGAGTGAAGACATACTTACGTTCCTAAAGAGAGACTGAACACAGTTGAAATAAAAGAATCACAAAACAGGACTCACCTTACTTGTGCAGTACATTGACATTTATTTGTTTTTCCTTTTTGATTAAAACACTAATTTGATTACTCAGCCCACAGAGTAGAGATCTACTCCAGCCCTCTCCTATTTTAGACATCAGAAAACAAGTCTGTAAAACTTAATGGGGATTTTCTCCAAGTAATCCAGTCACCTCACTGCAGTATAATTCCGCCTCCCACTGGGAGTTTCCTCTGTCGTCAGACTTGGCTCAGGTGAGAATGAGCCTTATTTTTCTTGCCTCTCTGCTCAGGATGATGATGACTCTCTGGGGAGTCGTGTCCTGGGGACTGCCAGAGCTGGGTGCTGCGGGGAGGGGTAAGGTGCCACATCATCCCAGCAGCTGTGAGCACACTGAGGACCTGGGAGGAGGCAGGGACCCCGACCCGGCCTCTCAGCCTCCAGACACACCCAGGAGCCATCCTCTATAGGGAGCTGCTCAAAGGACTTGTTTTTGTTTGTTTTAGGTTTGTCATTGGAGGTGGGGATGGATAAGAAACATATGGAAAGATAGTTTTCTTCTGAATTGAATACGTTTAAGGAATCTTGAACAGGTGGAAAGGGATTTGTATTGTTAGCATTGCTCTGGTAACAAAAGTAGTTTTGTACACTTTCAGGAAAGGTTTTTGGATTATGTTTCTGAAGTCTGGCCCATGAGGAGTGTTTTAGATGGTCACAATTTAATAGTTATGGTACCCGGCTTGTGCTGGGGTACTAGCAGCCTCACCATGAGTCAGTCTGTAGGTTTCCTTTGGAATTGCTCTTATTCACCAGGCCTTTTCAGTAGGAGAGAGGGAGCCACCCTCCTCAGATCTTGAGAAGGGGCCTGTGTGGCCAAGCATATCAGAGCGCCACCTTATGGAGAGAGTCTGGAATGACAGGAATGTGCTCACCCTTACAGCTGATGGCCTGTGTTGTGTCTTGGGAGCACATGCCCTCCTGAATGCTACTCTGATGATGAGAAGGTAGTGCCAGGTGAGAAATCAGGACCTTTGGCCCCGGCCAGCAGGGTTCAGTTGGTTGAGCATCGACCCATGAACCAGAAGGTCACATGGTTCGATTCCCGGTCAGGGCACATGCCTGAGTTGCAGGCTTGATACCCAGTAGGGGCTGTGCAGGAGGCAACTTGATCAATGCTCAATGGTTTTCTCTCACATCAATGTTTCACTCTCCCTCTCCCTCCCCCTCCCTCTCTTACTAAAATGAATAAAAACGTATTTTAAAAAAATCAGGACCTTTGGTTTTCTACACTTTGCATGTAGGGAAGCTTATTAATTCCTACCCCTTGAGTTTAATTGGGGTCCACAGCCTGTTTTCTCTGAAAGGAAGAAATGAACACCAGTGTAAACTCTGAAAGGTTATATAGTCAGGTGCCACACAGTGACAGTAACAACAGACCACATATATGACGGCTGTCCTTTAGGATTATAATAGAAGTGAAAAGTTCCTATCGCCTAGTGACCTCTAGCCATGTTCACTGTAGTGCAACACATTACCCACACGTTTGTGGTGATGCTGGTGTAAACAAGCCAGCTGCCAGTTGTATAAAACATGTTACTTACAATTATGTACAGTGCATGATGCTTAACAAGATAATAAAAGACTGTCACTGGTTTATATATTTACTATGCGGTACTTTTTATCATTATTTTAGCGTGTACTCTTTCTGCTTATTTAAAAAAAAAAAGCACAAAGGTTTTCTGTAAAAATATGCATGTTTTGCCGGCAGCAGCGTCATACATCTTGTGTTTACAGTGCCTCTTGATTACATAATTCTCTTTTTTTTAAAAAATGTTTTTATTGATTTTAGAGAGAGAAAGAGATAGAAACATTGATAAGAACACCTTCTGCACACCCCCTACTGTGGACCAAGCCCACAACCCAGGCATTGGCCCTGACCAGACTCGAACTGGGGGCCTCCTGGTGCATGCGTCAGTGCTCAATCACTGAGCCACACCGGCTGGGCGCGTAATTTTCTCTTGTGTGTGATTTAATCTCGTGTTGTTTTGCACAGTAACACGCTGTACAGGCTGTAGCCTAGAGCAATAGGCTGTACCATACAACCTAGGGGTGCGGTGGGCTGTACCATCCAGGTTTGTGTAAGTGCACGCTGATGTTCACACAGTGACAACATCGCCTACTGATGCATTTCTCAGAATGTACCCTTGTGTTCAGTGGCGCATGGCGTGTTTTATAAATAGGTACTATAAATACATAGGGAAAGCACTCTCGTAGGACACGCTGAATGTCCCAAGTACGGAGGAGTGCTATGCCAAGGCAGAGGCCCTGGCCCTGGTGGCTGCCATGTGGGAGCATCCAGCAGCGTGAGGTTCATTGGGGAGCTGTGCCTTACTGTCTCTGACTGTGGATGAGTTTGCTTCCCTCCCCGAGTCAGCTTCATTGTTTGCAACAGGGAGAGTAGCATCTACCTCTTAGAAGGTATGGTGAGGACTAAATGAGGTTTGATCCTGCAGTGAGTCCGGCACATAATAGGGGCTCTACCCCCTTTAGAGGGCAGTGGACACATCTCCCGCAGGCCATCCTCACCACCACCATCTCTGTGGGAGTCATGGGAACCAGAGGAGTCCTCAGTAAGAATCCCTGTACGGAAACTGAAGGGTAGCCCAAGCCCTGGAAGTAATGCTAGGAGTGACTGTAGTCCGTAAATTACAGACAGAAAACAGACTTGCCCTAACACTGTTAACAGTTACACAGAGGAGGGCTTTGCTGCGACCCAGGTGTTTGGGAATGTGAAGTCAGCTGTCAGGCCCTGCCCTCAGCATGGGAGCGAGCTGTGATTGCCCCGGGAGTACAGCTTTGGTTTAAAGGCCTGTCCCAGCTTTTGGAGATCAGGATAGAACTGATAAAAATAGTTGGTGACCTAGAACACTGTATCTTTTTAAAGGGAGTCGGGCAGCCTTGATCAGTTGTTTTTAGATACAGACGTTAATCATTAAAGCAAGGCCAAGCTCCACCGCTAATAAGGGTGCTGGGGCATGTATTTGGCCTTGGATAGGGGCGGTGTGTTTGGACGCCCTGGGGAAGCAAATCTTACTAGTTGGCGTGGAAGCAGTTTTTCCCTTTAAGTGCATTTTATAAAAACCTAATTAATGACCAACAGTGAACATGAATGTAAACTAGGATGATGTAGGTTTATCATCATCTATAATAATAATCTATAATAATAAAAGGGTAATAGGATAATCAGACTGAACGTCATTCCGGACGTCCTTCCTGATGAAGCTGGGGCTGGAGGGAAGACAGCCTTGTCCCGGGTGCCTGCAGGCGGCCCAAGGGAAGCAGCCCAGGTCTGGGTGCCGGAAGGAGCTGGGGAAGGAAGGTTTACTCTTGCACGAATGTCGTGCATCGGGCCTCTCATTTGTAATAAATGTGCTGCACTGGGGGGGAGTGTTGATAATGGGAAAGCCATGCATATGTGGGGGCAGGTGGTTATATGGGAAATCTCTCTACCTCTTAATTTTGTCTCGAACGTAAAACTTATCTAAAAAGTAGTTTATTGAAAAATATATAATTAACAGAGACTTGGACATCAGTTACCTTCAGTTTAACAATTTTATTAGAAAATAGTAAGATTTAATCGGAATATTAGGTTTGAAATGATGACTTTCCCTCATTGTGGCTTCACGTTTTGCCCCGCACTGTCTAAGAAGGGCTGTTTAGAGGCACCTAGAGTCAGTCCAGTCCCTACGTGTAGGCCTCGCCCAGCAGGCTTTGTTTGTGTCTGCGGGAGGAGGCGGGGCGTAGAGGGTGATGTGGGCCGGCACTCTGAGTGAGCTCAGTCTGTTTGTCTTGCTGCTGGAGGTGGAGGGCTTCAGGGCAGATGCGGCTCTAAGGCAGATGCCGTTCCCAGGTCACTTCCAACTCCTGCCACTGTTTGCTTCCCGCAGAGCGTCCTGTCGTGTGCAACCAAGGAGCCAAGGCCAGACACGCCAATACAGACAGACGGAGGACGCTCTGGCCGCTGGGCCCTGCTGCCTCCCCCTTCTCCCTGTTGCTTGCCCCTGGAGGATGAGCCCAGCCTTCAGGGCCATGGACGTGGAGCCCCGCGCCAAGGGCGTCCTGCTGGAGCCCTTTATCCACCAGGTCGGGGGGCACTCTTGTGTGCTCCGCTTCAACGAGACGACTCTGTGCAAGCCCCTGGTCCCGAGGGAGCACCAGTTCTACGAGACTCTCCCAGCTGAGATGCGCAGATTCACTCCCCAGTACAAAGGTGAGCCCCCGCTGCTGGTAGGGGTCGCCAGCGCCTGGCGAGGAGATGTGAGGCAAGGAGATGTGAGGCGTGGTGACCTCCGTGGCAGCCATACCCAGAGCCTTCACCCCTCCCACTCACCCTGTGTTTTCCCTCCGCCTCCTCCTCCTCTTGGCCCTCAGCCCAGCACCTCACACCCTCAGTTTTCAAGCCCTGGTAAGATTGCTCAATTGTCTTTTGTTTTGTGGATTGCTTTGAGTTTATTTTGGTTTTTGGTGAAAGTGTAGTTGTGTTTTATGTTCAAGTGTCTCTTGATCGCAGTAACCCATAGTCTCCATGGAGGGACAGCGGGGGAAGACTCTGGGAGGATTTTGCCCAGAATACTGCGGCCGGCTTTTTGTCCTCCAGAAAACCAGAAGCCCTGGTGATTAGGTAGGCTCGGGAGCAGGTTGAGTCAGATGGAATGCAGAGTGGGAGGCCTGTGCTGACTAGCTGAAGCCCAGTTACGGAATGTCCCTGAAATTGCCATGTTAACAGCAACCTTCCGATTCACATATGGTGACTCTGCCTTTTTATAACGCATTTTGGGGGGACATCAGCAGCCACCAGCATGGTGTGTTCTTTCCTGGGGAGGTGGGATTCTTTGTAAATTAAGGATGAATCCATTAAGGAAATTAATGTAAAATGTGTATTGTCTGATTAAACAAAAGACTCTTGAACAACTTAGGCTCTTCTGGGACTGTTGAAACACACTCTTTGAAGACAGAATGTGCTGGGCACCTCTCTGTTCTGAATATGCATGTGTGTTGTGGTGGGGGCGGGAGAGTTGGGGGCCCTCACTTGGTCCTTCTCTGTTGTTTTTTCCAGGACAAAGCCAAAGGCCCTTTGTTAGCTGGCCGCCCTGCCCCTTTTTTTCCCCTGGTTCTTTCCCCATGGCCACAGGGAAGTGTGGCCCCTGAATCCCCGCCCCGGCTCCTGTGCGCCCAGAGCCGGGGACCACCTCAGCAGTGTCGTCTCTCTCTGAGCACGCATTCCCCTGCAGCGGGCGGGCAGCAAGGACTGAGCACATTGAGTGATCCTGGGCCAGAGAGGTCTGGGAGGAAAGGTGTCCAGCCAGTCGGTTGTAAGGCGCTCGTCGACACCTGCTGAAATGCTGCCAGTTGACCCTCCTCAGAGACTGACTGATTACACACGCAGGTGCTAGAGACTGAAGGGGGAGAGAGCTGCTCTCCAGGCACCACCATCTGTACCCCCAGCCCAACCCTATTTGCCTTGTGTTTATTTTGTTCTTTTGTGATATGAGATCTCAAGAGACCAATAAAATAACCTTTGAGAAGGACAGAGGCTTGGGGCGCCCACCTGTATGGGGGTGCTGCAAGAAGCCTCTGCTAGGGTGTCTGTTGTGCCGTGTGGTTTGTTTTGTTTGCTCCTTTATTTTGTTTTGCTTGCCCAGTCTCTCCTTACCCTTGGATGCTTCTTACCCCCTCAGGCACACCTGTGTTCCCGTGTTCAGGCTCTGCTATAAAGCAGGCCTTGAGGCCATTGGAGTTTCTGTTTAGGGCATTAAAAATCCCCACAAGATACAAAGAGCAAATGTTTTCCACCTCTCTTAGGAGTAGAAGGATTACATAAAAATTAATAAACGTTTTCAATGATGGAAAAGCGTGTCTTGTAATTATTTGGCTCTTGCCTTGTTGAGTGCATCAGAGAGGAAGCCTCGGCTGTATTTGCTCCTTAATTGCTTGTCTGTGTGGTGTCATCTCTTCTAGTGTTTTGATATTTGTTAGGTTTGCAGATGAGTTTGGGGCCTCTGGCAACAGAGAGACTAAGGAACAGGGTAAGAGAAAACCACAAATGTTACAATCATGCTATTTATAACATATGTGGAATTGAAAGTTCTCTCTGCTTCTGTGCAATTAATAGTCCTCTCTGCTCCTTACCCCCCTTCTAGGTGTGGTATCTGTGTGCTTTGATGAAGATGAAGACAGGAACTTGTGCTTAATAGCATATCCCTTAAAAGGGGACCATGGAGCCGTGGACAGTGTAGACAATTCAGACTGTGAACCAAAAAGTAAGCTCCTAAGATGGACAAACAAAAAACATCATGTCCTTGAAACAGAGAAGACCCCCAAGGACTGGGTGCGGCAGCACTGGAAGGAGGAGAAAATGAAGAGGTGGGTATAAGCTGAGGGGAACCCTGAACTCTGGGAGGGAGGTGGCGGGGGATCCTAGTTGCAACTCAGTGCCCTGGACCTAAGGATGCACTTCATGCACTTAGTAGGTGCCTTGTCACTCAGTGGCATGCGTAGCTTCTCTGCATTACATTGTGACGTTTGGAGAAGTGGCTGTGGTGGCAGCTATAGAAGGATTTCAGTCCCCTTCCTCAGTGCCAGTCCCCGTGCTGCACCCTGGGGATGTAGCTGTCCTAAGACAGCCATGGGTTCAGGTTGGTCACTGATAGTGGCAGAAAATGGTCTGCTGGGCATCCCCTCAACTCAGGATTCCACCTAGGCGGGGCCTTCTGAGTGCCACACCTTGGAGAGTTTGTAAACATACCAATTGAGGCCTGTGTAGTATAGTTAGTAGGCTGGCTTATGGCCATGGAGTTTCAGTTTCGATTTCCCCAGTCTCCAGCTTTCGGAGTCAGGGAACCTGCACGTACCAGAAACCAGGGTGGTACTGCCTTGAAGAAGGCTGTGTAGGCTGCCTGTGGGGCTAGTGGGGAGGCAAAGGCTGTTCTTGCATCGTAGGTTCTCCTTACTGTAGAAAAACAGTGAGCTGGCCTCTTAATAAAAAAAAAAGATCACCTTTCCTGAGGTATAATAGACATACAGTGACATGTACCTTTTTAAAGTGTTTGATATGTACAATGAAACCACCATATCAAGACATCAAACTTCCCATCACTCTACAAAGTTCCTTTGTGCTTCCTTTGGCCCTGAATTTGATAAGACAATGTGATTTATTGATTTTTTATCTCTCTATAGCCATAAGTTAGAAGAAGAATTTGAGTGGCTCAAGAAATCTGAAGTCTTGTACTACAGTGTAGAGAAAAAGGGGAATGTAAGTTCCCAGCTTAAATACTATAACCCTTGGAGCATGAAGTGTCACCAGCAACAGTTACAGAGAATGAAGGAGAATGCAAAGCATCGGAACCAGTACAGTATCCTTTGTTTACAGAGCGTCTCTGTCTTGGGGGAGGGGTGGTGGTGAGGGGCCCCTTGGAGCTGGGAGAGAAGGGTGTGAGCTGCTAGTCCTGGTTGTGCCAGCTGTGCGCAAAGTCACTGCCCTCAGGCCAAGGGCCGGGCTGGGAATGCAAATGAGGATGTGGTTTGAGAGGTTTTGGGGGATGAGCAGCTTCTTAGTTAGGGACCAGTCTGCATCAGGAGGCCTTTAGCCTAGAGTGCAAGGGGCAGGTTCCTATTTGAGACTCCTACAGAAGTCCCCAAACAGCTTCCCTGCCAAGGGTCAGGTGGGGCAGACTGACCTGCCTATCCCCTTCTCCAGGCTGACCCATGAGGCAAGCACAGGCCGCTTTTATCTCCCTTCTTACCCACCAAGCTATGTGCTCATTGATTATTTAAAAATATGTTTTTATTGATTTTAGAGGAAGGGAGAAGGGGAAGAGATAGAAACATAAATGATGAGAGAATCATTGATCAGCTGCCTCCTGCACACCCCCTCCTAGGGACTGAGCCTGCAACCCAGGCATGTGCCCTGACCATGACCTCCTGGTTCATGAGTCGATGTTCAACCACTGAGCCACACCAGCTGGGCTTGATTTTTTTTTTTTTTAATCCTATGGGGGGAAATTCCTCAGAATTGAGTGTGTGTGGGGAAAAAAAATGGAGTGTGTTTTATTTTTAACATTTTATTAGGGAAAAATTTAAACCTGTTAAAAATAATACATGTTGAACCTTTAAGTACCAATTACCCAGGTTCGGCAGGAAACCCACCTATGTCATTTCTATGTACACCCAGCACCGACAACTGAACTGTTTCGGAGGCAAGTCTCAGGTGTAGCGTTGCCCCTGTGTACACCCAGCATGCATCTCTAAGAGAGAAGCGTATTTATTTATTTATTTTTATATATTTTTTAAAATATGTTGTATTGATTTTTTTACAGAGAAGAAGGGAGAGGGATATAGAGTTAGAAATATCGATGGGAGAGAAACATTGATCAGCTGCCTCCTGCACACCTCCTACTGGGGATGTGCCCACAACCAAGGTACATGCCCTTGACCAGAATCGAACCTGGGACCTTTGAGTCCGCAGGCTGATGCTCTATCCACTGAGCCAAACTGGTTAGGGCGAGATAAGGGTATTTAAAACATTATTACTATTGCTACTCCTGGAAAAGTGGGCAGTAATTCCTTCCTATGAAATCCCTAGTTTCAGTCCAGTTTCCTAATTGTCTCCTGAGTAAGCTTTGTGTTGATAGTCTCCTTGAAGGGGGATGTAGATGAGGTTCACGTGTTGCTTTTGGTTGACGTGTAAGGTTTTCTGAGTACCCTTCTTGTTTTTTCTTAGAAATTTCTTGTTGAAGAAATTGGGTCTCCTAGAGTTTCCCACTATCTGGGTCTTACTGATTACATCCTTTCGGTATCTTACATGTTACTCCGTCTCCTCTGTTTCCATTAAGTTGATCATTTTATCTACAGGCTTGATCAGATTCAGGTTCAGTTGGGGTGGGGGTGGGGTGGGGACCAGAGCCTCAGACATGGTGTCCACCGGGAAACATGGTGTTCAGTTGCCTTTTCTTTTGTATGGGTCCTTAGATCTGTTTTTTTCACTAGGTGACTTTCTGCTTTTGACATTCCTTCATTCATAAGCTGGAATCCTACTATAAAGAAAAACTTTTCCTCATTAACTACGTGCTTATCCTGAGGTATACTTTATATAGGAAAAGCAGATTAAATCCTTCCATTTATTAGAGATGTATTTGGAATAATGAGTTGGTTTCTTGACATCCTCCAAACGTTTCCAGTGAGTTTTTTAGCATAAGTATTAATCCATTAATTTAAACATATTTGACATGTTTCCGTTCATTGCAGTTGTCTTTATTGATGCTCAAATTATCACACCTTTGCCAGTAGGAGACTTTTAAAATAAGCTCCTGAGTCCCTTGGACACAGTCACAATAGTCTGTAATAGCTGTCTTACTTTCTGCACTTGATCTTAGCCAAAAGGCTGAGAAGCGATATGTCTTACTTTCTGGAAAGAAGTCCACGGTCATGTATGTTTCCGGCTCCAGATGTGAACTTAACCATTCCTCTGAGGCAGGGGCTGCAAACCTTTCCAGTTAAAGGCCCAAATAGTAAATACGTTAGGTCTTGCAGGCCACATACTCTGTCACAACTGTCGTGGCATGACAGCAGCCATAATAGTAAATGAATGAGTATGGCTGTATTCCAATAAAACTGTTTATGGTCCCTGAGATTTTAATTTCATTTTCATGTTGTGTTGGGGGGGATCATGCATCTGGTCATTGTTTCTAGACGTTTTTTAGTGTATGCAGCTGGGAAAGACACATTTATTTTTCTTTAAATATATTTTTTGTTGATTTCGGAGAGGAATGGAGAGAGTGAAAGAAACATCCATGATGAGAGAGAATCATTGATCGGCTGCCTCCTGCACACCCCACTGGGGATTTAGCCCACAGTCTGAGTGCCTTTTAGCCCAGTTGTCAGCCTTGGTCTCCTTGTGTGGGAGATGGCAGGACTGGTGGGCCCTCTGTCGTGTTGGGCTTCTCTGGGCACTGTGCAGGCATTGTGCCCTGGGAGTGGAGTGCCAAAGGCCCTTGCAGAGCACCTGCTCTTTAGAAGGTGTTTTCCTTAACCGCTCAGAATTTATCTTACTGGAGAACCTCACTTCCCGATATGAGGTACCTTGTGTCCTGGACCTCAAGATGGGGACACGCCAGCATGGTGACGATGCTTCAGAGGAGAAGGCAGCCAACCAGATCCGAAAATGCCAGCAAAGCACCTCTGCGGTCATTGGTGTGCGCCTGTGCGGCATGCAGGTGAGGAAAGCTGGTGCATGGCGTGGGCTGCCGCCCCCCTACCTTGGCATAGCCCTACGTTTTCTCAAAAGAGACCAGATTTGACTAACACTTTCTGATTAGAAAAGAAAGCACGCATGCCTGGGTCATCCCCTCTGGGGCTGGCCTGGCTGGCCGAGTCCAAAGTCTGTGGACAGGAGGGGGTGGGCAAGGCAAGAGGGTTAGGTCCTCTCCATCAACCATATACTGAACACAGAGCTGGGGGCAGAACCCACGTCAGAGGGTTGTATCCTGGGTGTTGATTGGCAAGCACATCGTCTCCTGTGACTCAACAGGTTAGAGACTCTGATTGATGCAGGGCTGTTGTTATCCCAGCCACGCCCCAGGGGCCCGGCTTTGAGGTGGTGGTCAGCCCTGACCTGCTGGTCTCCCTCCCACAGGTGTACCAAGCGGGCAGTGGGCAGCTCATGTTCATGAACAAGTACCACGGCCGGAAGCTGTCGGTGCAGGGCTTTAAGGAGGCGCTTTTCCAGTTCTTCCACAACGGGCGGTACCTGCGCCGCGAGCTCCTTGGCCCTGTGCTCAAGAAGCTGGCGGAGCTCAAGGCCGTGCTGGAGCGACAGGAGTCTTACCGCTTCTACTCCAGCTCCCTGCTCATCATCTACGATGGCAAGGAGCGGCCGGAGGTGGCCCTGGACTCGGACGCGGAGGACTTGGAGGACCTGTCCGAGGAGTCCGCCGACGAGTCGGCGGGGGCCTACGCCTTCAAGCCCCTCAGCACCAGCTCCGTGGACGTGCGCATGATTGACTTTGCCCACACCACCTGCCGGCTGTACGGCGAGGACAGCGTCGTGCACGAGGGCCAGGATGCTGGCTACATCTTCGGGCTCCAGAGCCTGATAGACATTGTCACAGAGATCACTGAGGAGAGTGGGGAGTGAGCTGGCCGACTGTACTGTTCCTTGACCCTCCGTGCCCCGGGCACAGCTGTGCTGCGTCCAGGAGGAAGCCAGTGTGGGCATGGCGGCCTCTGCAGCCTGGAGCTGACCACAGAGGCCTCGAGTCCCGCCTGAGCCGGCCCCACCGCCCTCCGAGTCTATTTATTTCACTGTTTCTTCAACATTCCATGTTTGATGAGCAGATACCTCTCTTCCCTGAGTGTAACTGTCCTAATACAGACCCTTTTGTTCATTGTACACAGTGCTGCTGTCATTTTTTTTATTGAATTTGTTGGGGTGACATTGGTTAATAAAATTATATAGATTTCAGATATACAGTCTATAATAACATCATCTGTATATTGTGTGTTCATACCAGCCCAAGTCGAGTCTCCTTCCATCACCATTTGCCCCCTTCACCTTTCTAACCCCCACCCCCACCCCCCGTCTTTCTTGCCAAAGGCAGACAACCAGCTCCCCTTCCAACCCTCAGAAGCCTCCTCACCTGTGACCACCATGCTGGCCCCTCCCATGGGCCTTCGAGTCACCACAGCCTCCTGGCTTGGTCCTCAGTCTCTTAACCTAGCACCCCAAGGTAACCCCCAAAGGACCCCGACACGGATCACCTTCGCCGATTGCTGTGGGGTCCGCTAGCGGAGTGTCCCAGCGCCTCTGGAGAGAACTACACTGGACTCTGGACGGGTCTTCCTGCCCTCATGCAGCTTAAGCCAAACCTGGCAGCAGCTCATTGGCTGGACATTGTGATGTCAGAGGACGCGGAACCAATATGGGGCAGCCACCAGGCTCGGCTGCTGGCAGCAATGGGCTCTGTGGTGAAGGGTCCCAGGAGATGGCTGTGCCATGAGGGGTGTCCTGGGCAGGTTGGCTCTCGGCCTCACCACCCGTCACCGCAGTATTCATCCCTGGGCCCCGGCAACCGTGCCCGTCTGGTCCTTCAGCCAGGGCAGCCCCAGGAGAGCTTGGGCTCGGTGCGGAGGGCTTCTGGGACGAGGTGTGTGTGGCAGGAAGTCTTGAACTGCAGAACCAGACACCAGGGAGCACAGGGCCTGAGTGCCATATTTTAGCAAGTCTCACCCCTCCCCGGACCCCCGGCATCTCCTCTCCAAGGCCCAGTATTCTGTCCACGACGTCCAAAACAGGCCGCGCGCACACCCTGGTTTGGTTGGGCTCCCAACCCTGCTCCCGGCCCAGGCTTCAGTGGGGAATGTGGGTGGACCAGCCCGGCAGAGATGGGAGGGCCCCAGAGACCCCTCCTGCAGACCCTCAGGGCCTCTCCCGGCTTCCCTCCTCACGCACTTCAAAGACCTGCCCTTCAGGCTCCAGGCACCCACTCCACCCTCAGGGCGACACCTGCAGGCAGCTGGGGAGCGGCTGACGCTGTGAAGGAGGAAGTGGGTCCGATGTCAGAGCCCTGGCCCCCGCTGCTCAGGGGTTGGATGGCTGGCCCAGGCACCCAAGGGTCAAAGGGTCGCAGGTCAGGGACCTGCGGTTCCCTCCCTACTTCCCTACCTCGGGTTGGGGCTCCTGTGGGAGGCAACCAGTCGAGGTGTCTCTTTCACATCCATGTTTCTCTCCTTCTCTCCCTTCCACTCTCTGAAAAGGGAAAGAATATCCTCTGAGGATTGAAAACACAACGTGAGAGCGGAAGGGGAAGCTGCTGAGAGAGGAGGTGGGGTGCGAGCAGGATGGGGGGGGGGGTTTGGGACCGGGATGGCCCGACATGGTTTTTGTTTTTATTGTTTATTTTTTTAATAATACACTTTTTTTTTTGGTTTTTAGAGAGAAAGGAAGGGAGAGAGAGAAACATCGATGATGAGAATCATGGATCGGCTGCCTCCTGCACGCCCCCACTGGGGATGGAGCCCGCCACCCGGGCCTGTGCCCTGACCGGACCAGAACCGAACCCATGACCTCCTGGTTCCTGGGTGGATGCCAGCGGCTGACCCACCAGCCGGGCTGGTTTCTGTTTCTAAGACCCGCCTCGCTCTCGCTCCCGCTCCCCACGGCCACCCTGGCGTGGCGGTGCCCCGGGGCTGCCACCCCAGGAGGGGCCGGAAGACACACACGCCTGAGCCCTGGCGCCCGCGGGCCAAGGGTCGGAGCAGAGAGGCCAACCAACACAGGGACCGCGCCCTGGAGGTCGCCGTCCAGCCGGTTGGGTGGGACCCACTCCTCCCCGGGCGGCCGTCGGAGCGCTCCTTGGGGGCCAAAGCGCTCCGGCTGGCGCGGGGAGGAGCGGGGGGCTGGGGGAGGGGGGCTCCGAGGCGGGGCGGGGGCGCGCGGAGACCGGGACCGGGAGGTGGAGAGGCCCCGGCGAGGGGCCCGCGGACTCAGCCGTCCGGGCCGCCAGGGGGCGCGGCGCCGGCGTGCGTGGCCCCCGCGGGGCGGGGCGGGCGGCGTGCGCGCTCTCGCGGCGTGTGTCACGGGGCGCCCGGCGTTGCTCGCGGCCTGGGTCCCGGTTCCGCCGCCGCCGCCGCCACCGCCTCCCCGCCCGGCGCGGCGCGGCCCGGCCCGGCCCCATGTACCGCGCGCTGTACGCGTTCCGCTCGGCGGAGCCCAACGCGCTGGCGTTCGCGGCGGGCGAGACGTTCCTGGTGCTGGAGCGCAGCAGCGCGCACTGGTGGCTGGCGGCGCGGGCGCGCAGCGGGGAGACCGGCTACGTGCCGCCCGCCTACCTGCGCCGCCTGCAGGTGAGTGCGCCCCCGCCCCGGCCCCGGCCCGGCCCGGACCCGGACGCCGGGGGGCGGGCCTCCGGAGAGAGCCCGACCCGAGACCCCGAGACCCGAGGACTGGGCCCCCCGGGGCTCGCACCTCCGCCTCAAACCAGGCCCTGGCCAGCCGGCTCGGAGGACCCGGGACCCACCCAACCCTGACCCTGGGGCCGAGACCCCTGGGGACCCGCTATCTGAACCTCCATCCAAATAGAACTCAAGACTCAGCCCCGATTCCAGCCCTGGATCCTGGCTGTTTCCCTGGTTCCCCAGACTCCAGACCCCTCATCCGCCCCTTCCGGGGTCCCTGGGCACCCACACTCTTGCCTCCCACTCTCAGACCCCCAACTGGAGCCCCCTCTTCTACCACCGAGACACCGCCTGTTCCCCAGCCCTCCTCCATGTCCTCACCCCCAGCTCAGACCCTGGGCACCCTGGAGCCATGAGCACCCCATCCCCTAGGTGATCCCTGAAGCCCTGAGACCCGGTGTCTTCCACTGTCCTATTCTCGGCCCCCCCTAAGCGCTGCCTAAGACCACCCACCCACCCATTTGAACCAGGGGCCCCAGCCGCTGCGGACACTTCCTGCCATCCCCCCACCCCCAAGCCTCAGGTCCTGCCTTTTCAGACTTCGTTCTTTGAAAGTGAGGGCGCTCCCTCCCTCCTCCAGCCTAGAGGGGGCCGCTGCCCTGTGAGGAAGCGGGACCTCCCCGTGGCTCCCCCTGCTCTTGGGGTGCAGTGTCTCCAGCTGGTCCAGTCTGACCACAGCAGAGGGAGGCCTGCAGCCTTAGGGCCAGACACCCCCCGCTGCCCTAATCCATGGCCTTTGGGAAGCACCCTGTCCCGCCCAGCTC
Source organism: Myotis daubentonii (assembly GCF_963259705.1). Lineage (NCBI taxonomy): Eukaryota > Metazoa > Chordata > Mammalia > Chiroptera > Vespertilionidae > Myotis > Myotis daubentonii. The sequence continues at coordinate 58,545,894 of NC_081853.1, forward strand.
AGGACGGAAATAACAGGATAAATTTGGAGATGTCATCTGGCCTCACCAGAGGGACGGCCCGGGGCCTGGACCCTCGGCCTGACCCGTCTCGCAGCGCCTGGAGTGACAGCCGGGAGTGCGGCCGGCGGGCTGCTGGGCTGCACAGTCTCCGGGGCTGAGGGCTGTTGGCCTCTCGTTCATGGTCCTGTGAGCCCCTCCCTGGCCAGGCCCGTAGGGCTGGGAGTTCGGGGGTCAGGGAGGCTCCCATCTTCTCTGTGTCTTGGTTTCTTTCTACACAGCTCCCTGCCTCAGTTTCCCTAACCCGCTCATTCTGCTTCCCCCCGTGTGTCTTTCCTCCTCCCGCTCTCCCTGCTGCCTCCCGCTCTCAGTCTTGTCTCCCTCGGCCTGTCTCCCCGCCCCCTCTCATCTCCTGCCGGGAGCCGGTCCATCCTTGCTGTTTCAAGGGACCTGGCATATATGGCATACGGTTCTTAATATGTTTGCTCACCTTCTTGGCGCTGTGTTTTAACCAAGGTCACCTCTCCGAGAAAGGTTGAATCCCCAGGTAGGGATTTTCCCCTGAAGTTAGGGAGGGAATAAAACCCCTCAACTAAGTGCCAGGCGGGTAATTAATCCCTTTAACTACGAACAATCATGCTTAAACTACATAATCTTTTCTCCCTGGAATGGAGATAAGAAACGCCCTAACCTTTGTAATAGAGATTGACAGGATTGAATCAACTGGTATAAATACAGTTGTAACAAGACAGAAACAGACAGAACTTAGAACACAGAACTCATGAGACAGAATTCAGAAGACAGCGCCTAGAGACGGGGGAGCTTTGCTGGAGAGAGCATGGCAAAAGATCCTGGACAGAAACTGGCCTCAGAACCTAGAGACAGAACCTAGCGAGAGAACATGGCAAGGGATCCTGGACTGAACCTGACTACAGAGATTGGCAGGAGAACCTGACTGGAACCTGGACACTGAACCTGACTGGAGATCCAGAGCAGAACCTCTCTAGAGATCCTGACCAGACCCTGACAAGAGAACCCGGCTATGATGATCAACTGAACTCAGCATCCGTGTCATTTAGTCTTCGCCGACTCCGTCCACACCTTTGGGGACCCCTGGACCCGCTGGGGTTGGACCCCGGCAATCTCCGTGTCTCTTACTGCCTGTGTGTGTGTGTCTTTATGTTCCCTTTCTGCCTGGAGCCTGATGGACCACATGTGCCAGGAGCAGGGGAGGGGTGAGGGGCCGGTCCTGCCGCTGCCCCCCCTGCTCCCCACCCCGTGCCAGGCAGGCCGGGTCTATTGGGCCTGTGACGTGCTGGGGATGGCAACTCAAACTCTGGGGCAGGGGCCAGGCCCCTCTCATAATTATGTCCATCCACTGCCACCAGCACAGCACTGCTTCTTCCCGGGTGGCCTGAAAGATTCCTGGCACAGCGGGGGAGATGAGGCTGGGAGCAGGGGAGGGGGGAGGGCTGGGGGCAGGGGAGGGAGGGGAGATGCTCCCTGCCAGGGCCTGCAGAGGCTCCGTGAGCACAGGCTGCGTGGGAGTGTGACCTTGGTTTTGTGGAGGGTCAGCAGGACCCAGGGTGACTTGTTAAAGGACCCGGACACCAGGGGCTCCCTGCTGGGCATCTCAGCCTGAGCCGGGTCCGGCCGGGGAGGGACTGCGTGTCCCCCCGGCCTCAGCTGGGGTCCCTGGGCTGTTTTTGCTCTGGGCGCCTGGTTTTCAGACATCTTAGCGGAGAACCTCACTGGGGTGAACCCCTGAGTGGGACCCGCCCCAGCTCCCTGGGTGACGCAGCTTGAGAGCCGGTTGGGACTCCCCTCGGGCTCTCCGTGTCCCCGTCCAGCGTCCAGCACTCGGGGCTCCGGCTGCAGGGGTGCCGTCTGCCCCGGCTCCATCCAGCCTGGGCCTGGGTCAGTGCCCTTCCCTGGCCCCTGGTCTGATCGCCCCCCCCATCCCCCCCTCCCCCCCGCAGGGCCTGGAGCAGGACGTCCTCCAAGCCATCGACCGGGCCATCGAGGCTGTGCACAACGCAGCCATGCGGGAGGGCGGCAAGTACAGCCTGGAGCAGCGCGGGGTCCTCCAGTGAGCGGGGTCCCTCGGGGGTACCAGGGAGGTACCCGGGCCGAGCTGGGGGAGGGCCGAGTGGGTGGAGATGCCGGAGGGGGAAGGTCCTGGGCTGGGGGGCAGCATCCCACAGGGAGCACGTGAAGACGGGGAGCTGTGAGGTGACCCCAGGGCCCCGTTCCCCCGGCAGGAAGCTGATCCACCACCGGAAGGAGACGCTGTCCCGCAGGGGCCCCTCCGCCTCCAGCCCTGCGGCCATGACCCCGTCCACCAGTGACCACTGCCTGGCCGCCGCCGCCAGGCAGCCCAACGGGGTGTGTCGCACTGGATTCGAGCGGCAGCACAGCCTGCCCAGCTCTGAGTACCTTGGTGCAGACGGAGGCCTCTACCAGGTAGGTGGGGAGGGGGCAGGGGGCAGGGGGGAGGGCTAAGGCTCTGTCCAGAGGCTCGAAGGCCCCCTGGGGTCAGCAGTGTGGCTAGATGCGTAGCCCTGGCCGTGCCGGCAGCACAGGGAGCACAGGGCCTTCGCCAGGCCGGCAGCCCCGCGGCCGCCTGTCCTCACACCTCCCTGTGCCCTCCCAGATCCCGCCCCAGCCTCGCCGAGCAGCGCCCGCCACACCGCCTCCACCCGTGAAACGCCGAGACCGGGAGGCCCTGGCGGCCTTGGGGAGCGGTGAGAGGCAGGGTTGGGAGAATTGTGGGGGCACCGTGAGCTGGAATGGCTGCTCTGCTGTGTCGGGTTGTCGGGGGCTCGGCTTGGGGGGAGGGTCTGGCAGTGGAGCCGGGACCCTGTACTGGGGGGCGGGGGCTCTGGGCTGGGTGGGGCAGGGCCCCCGGGGCAGGGAGCACAGCGTCCACTCTGCCCGCAGGCAGCCGCCACGCCACGCCCTCGGGGGGCAGTTCTGTGTCCAGCGGCTCCTCCGTCAGCACCTCCCTGGACACGCTCTGCACCGGCTCCAGCTCGTCCGAGGGCCCCAGCGGCTCTCCCACGCCCCCGCCTGTGCCCCGCCGCGGCCCCCACACCACTGTGTCCCAGGCTCAGCCGCCCTCCCAGGGGCCCGTCCCTGCGCCCCCTGCAGAGGAGGTGGCCAGTGACACCCCCCCGGCCCCCGAGGAGCTGGAGGCCCTGAGCGCGCTGAGCCTGGGGGCCACCGAGGAGAAGGCGGGGGCCGAGACGGCCGTGCCCAAGACCATTGGGGCCGAGCTGATGGAGCTGGTGCGGAGGAACACGGGCCTGAGCCACGAGCTGTGCCGGGTGGCCATTGGCGTGGTCGTGGGGCACATCCAGGCCTCCGTGCCAGCCAGCTCGCCCGTCATGGAGCAGGTCCTCCTCTCGCTGGTAGAAGGCAAGGTGAGGGCGGGCACAGGGCCAGGGCTCCCCGTCGTCGGGCCACCCTGCTGCTCCGGCCCCCCTCCCCTGGTGCCCGCCTGTCCTTGGCAGGCGTTGGTTGAGCTCCAGCTCAGGGCCTGTGCTCTGCTGGGCACTGCGGACAGTTAGGCTGAGCCTCGGAGGAGATGGGGAGGAAGAGCGGCCGGAGAGGCTCCCCGGTGCACAGGCTTCGAGGCGGGGCCCCGGCGGCTGCACCACGGGGAGTGTGCGTGCAGGTGGGGTGTGTGTGGGGGGGGCCTGGGCGGGTGACGGTGAGACCCGGTGTGGGGGGCCCAGGGCGCTCTGGCTGCAGGAAGGAGTGGACGTAGGGCAGGCGTGAGGCGCTGCTTTGCTGGCGTTGGCAGTGGGGAGAAGTGGGTGCTTCGAGAGCTCTGAGGAGCCCCAGGTGCTGACTCAGACGTGCGTGAGGAGCATGGACACCCTGGGGTGGGGGCACGGGCCAGGGAGCAGGATGGGCAGGCGTGAGCCCAGTCCACACGGGGGGCGCCTCCCCGGGGCTCCGGCAGCTCGGGGTTGGGTGGGGGGAGCAGTAGGTCGATGGGCCTGTCTGCTGGGCAGGTGCACGGGCGTGGCTGGCAGGGTCCCAGGGGAACCGTGGCGCCACTTTGTGTAGGATTGGGGCGGGGGCTAGGGTTTATCCAGGTCTGGGATGAGAGGCAAGTTGTTGGAGAACACCCCACGTGTTTCTTTTTTTTAACATCTTTTTATTGATTTCAGAGAGGAAGGGAAAGGGAGAGATGGACACATCAGTGAGGAGAGAGAATCTTTTTGTTGTTAATCCTCATCCAAGGATATTTTCCCATTGACCTTTTAGAGCAGCGGTTCTCAACCTGTGGGCCGCGACCCCTTTGGCGGTCGAACGACCCTTTCACAGGGGTCGCCTGAGACCATCCTGCATATCAGATATTTACGTTACGATTCGTAACAGTAGCAACATGACAGTTAGGAAGTAGCAACAAAAATAATGTTATGGTTGGGTCACAACATGAGGAACTGTATTTAAAGGGCCAGAAGGTTGAGAACCACTGTTTTAGAGAAAAAGGAAGAGAGAGGGAAAGCCCTGGCTGGTTTGGCTCAGTGGATGGAGCGTTGGCCTGCGGACTGAAGGGTCCAGGGTTCGATTCCGGTCAAGGGCACAGGCCCACGTTATGGGCTCGGTCCCCAGTGGGGGGCGTGCGGGAGGCAGCCCATCAGTGATTCTCATCATTGATGTTCCTCTCCCTCTCCCTTCCTCTCTGAAATCAATAAAAATATTTTTTTTAAAAAAAGAGAGGGAAAGACAGAGAGAAACATCCATGTGAGAGAAACATCAATTGGTTGCCTCCTGCATGAGCTCTGACCAGGGCCTGGGCTGGGGAGGAGCCTGCCACCCAGGTACGTGCCCTTGACCTGAATCGAACCTGGAACCCTCTGGTCTGCAGGCTGACGCTCTATCCACTGAGCCACACCTACTGGGGCCCCACATAAGAGTTTCACGCAGAAGCCTGTCCCCGGGGGTTACCCAGAGTGGGGGGCGTGGAGTTCCCTGGGGAGGGAGGGAGAGCTGGCTGGTGGCCTTGGGAGCCTTGGTGTGCAGGGATGGGTCATGGGAGCAGCTCTTGGTGGGAGCTTGATGGGGACCAGGGTGGCGGGAGAGGGAGAACCTGGGTCTGGCCCCTCACAGGTCCTAGGAGCTGCCCAGCGCCAACCCCTGCCTCGCTCTCTCCCCAGGACCTGAGCACGGCCCTGCCCTCAGGGCAGATCTGCCATGACCAGCAGCGGCTGGAGGTGATCTTCGCGGACCTGGCCCAGCGGAAGGACGACGCCCAGCAGCGCAGCTGGGCCCTATACGAAGACGAGGGCGTCATCCGCTGCTACCTGGACGAGCTGCTGCACATCCTGGTGCGGGGTGGGGTCCCCAGCCGCCCGCCCTGCGCCATCCCGGCCCTCGGGCGTCTCCCCTCCACGCCCCCAGCTCCCTCACGCGCGGCCGCAGGGCTCACACTGACCGTCACACTCCCTCCTCCCCGCAGACCGACGCGGACCCTGAAGTTTGCAAGAAGATGTGCAAGAGAAGCCAGTTCGAGTCTGTGCTGGCCCTGGTGGCCTATTACCAGATGGTGCGTGAGCAGGGGCGGGGCCTGGCGGGGGTGGGGGGTGGGGGCTGGGGAGGGCCTCCAGGAGGGAGGGAGTGGGGGCTGGGGAGGGCCCTTGGCGCTGAGCACGCAGGTCCCCTGCCAGGAGCACCGGGTGTCCCTGCGGCTGCTGCTCCTCAAGTGCTTTGGTGCCATGTGCAGCCTGGACGCGGCCATCATCTCCACCCTCGTGTCGTCCGTGCTGCCTGTGGAGCTGGCGCGGGACATGCAGACGGACACGCAGGGTGAGGCGAGGGGAGCTCCCTGCCATCCGGAGGGGGGTTCCCGCCCTCTGTGGCGTCTCTGACGGCCCGCCTTGCCCCCCCAGACCACCAGAAACTGTGCTACTCCGCCCTCATCCTGGCCATGGTCTTCTCCATGGGGGAGGCCGTGCCCTGCGCCCACTATGGTAAGAGGGCCGGGCGCCCCGAGCCCGCTGGGGCCAGGACCCCACCTGCAGGGACGAGGTCTCCGGGAGGGGCTCTCGGAGGTGCCGGGAGCGGGTGGGGGCAGGGCTCAGCCTCCCGTGCCCCTTGCAGAGCACCTGGGCACGCCCTTCGCCCAGTTCCTGCTGAGCGTGGTGGAGGACGGGCTGCCCTCGGACGCGGCGGAGCAGCTGCCGGATCTCTGCACCAACCTGCTCCTGGCGCTCAACCTGCACCTGCCAGGTGGGGGCACGCGGGAGGCGGCTGGCCAGCCAGGGCTCCGGGCTCAGCCCTGCCCCGTCCCACCTCCCGCCGTCTCTCCCCAGCCCCGGAGCAGAACGTCATCATGGCCGCCCTGGGCCAGCACGCCAACGTCAAGGTCTTCTCCGAGAAGCTGCTGCTGCTGCTCAACAGAGGGGGTGAGGCACAGGGTGTGCGCGGCGCCACGCCCGTGTCCTGGAACCCCATATCCTGGGACCCCGTGTCCCGGGACCCCATATCCTGGGACCCCGTGTCCTGGGACCCCATATCCTGGGACCCCGTGTCCCCAATAAGTCCCCAGGGAGACTCTGGGCCCAACACTAGGACCGCCTGACACGCCCCCCGCTTCCTAGACGACCCCGTGCGCATCTTCAATCACGAGCCGGCACCGCCGCACTCCGTCCTCAAGTTCCTGCAGGACGTGTTCGCCAGCCCCGCCACGGCTGCCATCTTCTACCACACGGACATGATGGCGCTCATCGACATCACCGTGCGGCACATCGCGGACCTGTCGCCCGGAGACAAGGTGCCGGGAAACACGGGGAAGTGACACTGGCTGGAGGCGAGGGCCAGGGCTGCTGCTGGCGCCACCGGGGAGTGTGGGAGGCGCTGGGAACCTGGTGGGGTGGCCGAGGGCCAGCCCTTCGGAGGGGGGCGGGCCGGGGGGGGGGCGGGTCGTGTCTGTCTGGGGGAAGCTGGAGCCCAGGAGCCGTGGGAGGTGGGAGAGTGGAAGTGGAAGTGGGGTGTGCAGGCTGCGTGCTTCTCCCAGGAGGGGCATCTAGCAGCACCCGGAATGCCGGGAGGAGGCCCGCTGTCCCTGTGGGGGGAGCGGGCGGGCGTGGGGAGTCTGCAGGGCTGGCTGCCCCCCTGTGCGGAGCAGCCGATGGGCGAGGTCCTGATTGCTGAGGTGCCGAGGACCTGACGGGGGGGGGGGGGGGGGGAGGGATGGAGGGTGGTGCTGGTTTTTCTTTTTTAATCCTCACCTGAGGATGTATATGTTTTTATTGATTTTAGAGAGAGGGGGAAGGAGAGAGAGAGGAACGTTGATGAGAAAGAGAAACATCGATTGGTTGCCTCCTGTGCGCACCCGCCCAGGGATTGAACCCCCAACTGGAAGTGTGCCCCGGGCCGGGACCCCTCAGCGCAAGGATGAGCTCCAGCCACCTGAGCCGCAGGTGCCAGGGCTGTGTGTCCTGAGCAGGTTTACACGGAGGGGAGGGGCTCAGCCCTGGGCTGCTGCTGCCTCCTGGCTGCGAGGACCCTGCTCACCTCCTCCCTCCTCGTCTTGGCACGATGTCCCACCCCTTCCTTGGTGAATTTTGGGGCCACTTCGTCCTTGGAGATCTCGAGCCGCTCCATGGCGCCACTCTAGGGGCAGAGCCACATACCTGGGGCCACACCCCACACTGACTGGTGTGCGAGATGTGCCTGCCACGGCGGCTTGCCGAGGCCGTGGACAAGCCGAGGCCGTGGCCGGGGGTAGCGCCTCTGGCTGCCTCTCGGGAGGGTAGGCTGTTTTCCGGGTCAGGATTGAGAGACCCCTGCGATGCATCCAGGCACAGGGGCGGCGGGAGGCGGTGGGGGCTGGAGAAACGCGCCGAGCCCTGGCCCGGATGTGGTGGGAAGCCTGCGGCTGGTGGTCACTTAGGGAGCAGGAGGGACAGGCCAGAAGGAAGTCCAGGCCTTCGCGCGGACGGCAGGGGGGGAGCGAGAAACCCGGGAGGAAAACCAAGGGAACAGGAGCGCAGAGCCACGTGTTCGGAGGAGGAGGGGTGCGAGCCGAGTGAGACCAGGACTGAGAACTGGCACAGCCCGTGGTGGCGGACAGGCCACGTCTGTGGAGTGGAGGGGGTCTGAGCGGGAAGGTTAGAGGACTTGGAAGGGAGTGAGATGGGCGGGTGGGGGCTGGAAGCAGCACGTGGAGACAGCCCTTGTGAGTTTCTGTGAAGGGGGCAGCGGAAGGGGGTGCTGGAGGGTGAGGGTGAGGGTTCTAAAGGCGGGAGACTCTGGTGCCATCTGAGCCAGAGGGAAGGTCCCGGAAGCGCCGGCTGATGTGTTGCGAGGAGAGGGCACTGCAGAGGGCAGGTGGTCACAGGGGAGGGTCCAGGCCACATGGGGGAGGCCCGACAGTGCATTCCTGGGGGGACGGGGACAGGGGAGAGGCAGGTGCTGGGAGAAGACGGGGCTTTCTGAAGGATGGCTTGTTGCCCCGGCCGGGTGGCTCCGTTGGTCGGAGCGTTGTCCCTACACCACAAGGTTGTGGGGTCACTTCCCAGTCAGGGCACATACCCAAGTTGCAGGTTCGATCCCCAGGGCGTGAACTGAGGCAACCCGTCGATGTTTCCCTCCCTCTCCTTCCCTCTCCTGCTAAAATCAATAAAATCCTGTCCTGGGTGAGGATTAAAAAGAGAGAGACGGCTTGTTTCCCAGGAAGCACAGGCCAGCGGCCTGGGCAGTTCAGGTTCAGAAACCAGAGAAGGTGGGCAGTGGTGCTTTCAGGGAGAAGCGAAAGGGCTGAGAGAAGTGGAGGGATCCCCAGGCAGTGCACACCCACAGGAGGTGCCCACGGGAGGTCTGTGGTCAGGGATGCGGTGAGGCCTGTGCCTGGCTCTGCATTGTCTGTTGCTTAGATACCTGGACTTGATTGGCAGGCGCTGGTCTGACTAGGGGAGGGAGCTAGCAGGGTGATGCTGCCTCATCCAAGGTAAAGAGAAAAAGGCGGATGGCGAAGGGGACAGACCGAGAGCACATGCCAGGCCGTCAGCGGGTCGGGTCTCAGCGAGGCAGGGAGCAGTGTGGGTGTCCGATGGGGGCGCTGTTGGAGCGGTCTCGCCCGAGGTGCTGGGAAGGTGGGTGGGGCGGGGCTGGGGGATGGACTCGTGACCGCCAGGTCTTAGGCAGGGGCTGGGGGTGTGGGGAGAGGCAGGACACCGGTGGGCTTGGCCTGACGTCGGAGTGGACAGCAGTGCTGTTTGCCAGGTAAAGAACACGAGAAAGCCTTCACTTCGGGCCGTGAGTTTGATGGACACGGGTTTGAGGCCTCCGAGACGCAGGAGGGGCAGTGGGCAGCTGGAGGTGCTCGTCTGGGGCTCACGGGAGAGGTCGAGGCCGGAGGTGTGAGCGTGAGTCACGGTTGAGGCTGTGGGAATGAGATCTTCCAGGGTGAGAAGACGGCGAGAAGCAGGGGGCCTCCGAACACAGGCAGTGTTACCAGGAGGGGGCAGTGCCCTGGCCGGTGTGGCTCAGTGGATAGAGCGTCGGCCTGTGGACTGAAGGGTCCTGGGTTCGATTCCTGGACAGGGCACATGACCCGGTTGTGGGCTCGATCCCCAGTGGGGGGCGTGCAGGAGGCAGCCGATCGATGATTCTGTCTCATCATTGATGTTTCTCTCCCTTTCCCTCTCCCTTCCTCTCTGAAATCAATACAAACATATTAAAGAACAAAAATAAAAAAAAATAAAGGAGGGCAGGGGCTCACCGCTGCTTCTCGCCGCCTCTCTGAGCCAGGACTGCTTCAGGCCAGCCGCCTCCTGGGACTGCCTATGTCTCGGGTGGTTCATTCATTCATTTACTCATTTGAGATTCATTCATTCACTTACTCACTCATTGGAGAACTATCACAGGCCAGTTCTGTGCCAACTACCTACGGTGCCAGGGCTGCAACTCTGAGCCTCACTGGTGCCCACAGCCCGGGGTCCCTGAGCTCTGCCTGCTCTTCCTGCAGCTGCGCATGGAGTACCTCTCCCTGATGCACGCGGTGGTCCGCTCCACGCCCTACCTGCAGCACCGCCACCGGCTGCCTGACCTGCAGGCCACCCTGCGGCGCATCCTGAGCGAGGAGGACGCCTCGCCCCAGTGCCAGGTGGACCGCATGATTGTCCGGGAGATGTGCAAGGAGTTCCCGGCGCTGGGCGAGGCCCCCAGCTAGCGCCTTCCTCTCTGCCTTCCCTGCAGCCCTGGCCGGCGATCAGGGGACGTGGGGCTTGGCCCAAGCAGGTATTGCACAGATGGACGACGGTGTTAGGGGGTGCGGTGGTCTGAGGGTCCTGAGCAGGGCCCGCCCCCTGACGTAGGGCTGATGCGAGGGGCCAAGGGCAGGACTGGGGACCACGCTCTGGGAACAATGCTGGGGCCAGGGCAATGTGTGTGAGCCGAAGCCCTCCCCGTCCCGGCTGCCTCTTCAGCATGTCCCCCTCCCCCCTCCGCACACACACACACACAATCACACTCCCACTCCCACTCCCACAGTCGCGCTGCTGCTTCAGGCTGGGCCAGGGCCCCACCCCCAGCCTGCCTGGTCTGTGTCCTTGGGGCGAGGGGAGACTTCCGCCAGCTCAGCTCTGTTTCTTGCCTTAGCTTTGCATTAAGTGCCGCTCATGTGCTCCCCCTGCCCTGCCCCCCAGGGGTCAGTGCCCTCCCTCACCCCCCCAGGGGCCTGGGCCAAGATGCTGCTTTGAAAGCAGAACTAGGAGGCCAGTGACCCATCCTTGAACCTCACAGAACGGGGCGATGGCGCCGAGAACGCCAGTGACTGATTCTATTTTCTCTGTAAAAACGTAGACTGAAAAGCCATGTGTATCTCCTGTGTGCTGCGCTCACCTTTGGAAATAAATTGCCTCTGGAAACGGCTTCCCTGTGTGATCCTGGGGTGGAGGAGGATGGCGGCGGGCCCTGGGGCTTGCCCTGCCCTCCCAGCCCACAGAGGTGAAGGCCCCGACAGCCTCTCCCCTGGGGTCCCTGCTCTGAGCCACACCCAGCCCACGGTCCTTGCAGGTGCTGCCCCTCAGGCTTCGCTTAAAATCTTTCTTTGCCTCGAGCGCCATCGCTGTCTTCCCTGCTGAAACCCTGCTCCAGCCCTGGGCCCTGCGGGCTCTGTTCCCCAGCTTCGGCAGAGATGAGGGATTTACACGGTGGGACGAGTATCTGAGCAAATGCGGGGTTAGGTTTGCACTTTGCTGTGGGCTCCCACGTTTAAAAAACCGCTGTACGTGGACGAGGTTCCAGGAACCCAGTGCCAGACTCCAACCAGTTGGTAGTTTTCATCAATTCCTCTTTTTTTTTTTTTTTTTTACCCAAGATGATTTTAAAAAAATTTATTTCCCAGAGGAAGGGAGAGGGAGAGAGAAACATCAATGATGAGATTCATTGATTGGCTGCCTCCTGCACACCCCCCAGGGGGAACAAGCCCACAGCCCAGGCCTGTGTCCTTGACCAGAACTGAACTTGGGACCGGACAGTCCACAGGCCGATGCGCTGTCCACAGAGCCACGCCAGCCAGGGCTGCCCAAGATGGTTCCACACATTCAGAATCATCCCTGATATTGTGACTTCCGGTCACGAGCTTTGTTTTCTCATCGGGATGCGGAAGGCAGAGGGCCTCTCCCACCAAGACTAATGCAGCAGCGCAGCGGGCGAGGGACGGGGCCCTGGGAGGCGAGAGCGCTGGCCGGGGAGCCCCTGGGAGCAAAGCAGGGGCGGCTGGTGGGCGTCCTTCCCTTCACCGCCCGCTCCCAGCAGGTTGGGCAGAGCCTCACCTGGACGGAGGAGGGGCTGACGCCGTGTTTGGCCCAGGGAAAGTCTCAGCCTGGTCCCTCTTCTCCCTGGAGGCACTGGCTTCCAGCCCGCCCCTTTCTCCTGGGAGCTGGAGGCAGAGAACCGGTTCTCTTCCCGAAACACAAGGCCGGGCTGTGCCCCCTGGACCAGTGCTGGCGCTTAGGGACGCTGGTCCGGTGGCCGGAGGACCAGAGGCCGCCGCCAGCTGCCCAAGGGGACTCCGCTCTGTTTGAAAGGGACGCAGACGCTCCACACTCACGCCCTTAGGGACCCAGACCTGCATCCGGGGAAGCTCCGGCCGCAGGGGGTCCCCAGGTGCAGAGACTGGGGCCAAGCACCGCTGGAGCTCACCCGCCTCCGGGCCCAGCCAGGCGAAGCGCTCGGGAGGTGGAACCCCGGGAACCCCGGGAACCCCGCCTCCCGGAAGCGAAGGAGTCGAGAGGCCAACGAGCGCGCCGTCTGATTGGCTGGTGGTGATGTCATAGTTACCGTTTGGGAGGGCAAGAGGCCTTGGGCAGGGGTTCTCCGCTGGGTCCAAGCAGGAGCCGCACCCCTGGGTGTCCGGGGCCCTAGAGCGACCCCCGCCGCGGTCCTGGGGCGCCCACACCCTTTGACCGGGCGCTGCAGGCTGTGGTCGCTGCTGCCCTTGCAGGCCACTTGGTGGAGCGGCTCCCGAGTGTCTTCCCGGCTCCGCTGGGGCCTTCGGAGCGCCCTGGGCCCGGACAGTGCGTCCCGTCGCGGGCAGAGCCTCACGTTGTGCCCAAGAGACTTTCTGATCGGGGCGCTCGCGCTCGGCGTCCACCCCGCCCCGCTGTCCTGTGACGTCCATTCCGCTGCGCCTGCCCATTGGCCGGACGGTACCCGCTGGCGCCCGGAGGGGCCCGGCGGAGGAGAGCTGGGTTGTACGGCGGGAGAGGATTGAGCTTCCGTTAGTCCCGTCAGCGGTTAAAGCGGTCTCAGCGGAGGAGCAGCCGGGATCCGAGGAGCCGGGCCTACAGCCGCGGGGCCACGCCGGCCTCCACGGGGCATCCCGGAGCACTGGGGTCCGTGCCCCGGAGAGAGGGGTGCAGCCTCCGGTGGGGGATCCCCCAGCGCCGGAGACTGCGGGGGGCTGTCAAGGCCGGGAAGGGGTGGCCTCTGCTCCCGCCCCGGGCAGGGCAGGTCACCTCCCGTTCCTGCTCCACACAAGGAGGTGGACAGTCGCGACGTTTCATGATTTAAAACTCGCTGATGGAAGAGTTAAAGCTATTGTTCAGGCTGCTGGTGCCCAGCTCCCCCCCATCGCCCCCCAACACCCCCGCCCCAGGGTCCTGAGGACGCTCACTGCGTCACACATTCTCACCGAAATCCGGAACGAGCTTCGGAACTGGGGCTTGGGAAGGGGCACCAGAGGCCTGTCGGCGGAAGAAGGGAGGGGATAAAGTTACATTTGAAAAAAAGAGGAAGAAAGGGTGGGAGAGGGAGCTGGGACCTCGCCCTGTCAGGAGGGAGGCGGGCGAGGGCGGAGCCCACGTGCGAGGAGGCTGCACCCACAGCGGCCGCTCCCCGCGCCCGTTCAGCACCGCGGGCAGCGCCTCTGCGTTGCCCTCAGTAAAGATGGCGGCGTCGGCGTCGGCGATCGGAGCTGCCATGCGCCGCGGCCTGTACCACCGGGTTCGAGGTTTCGGGCGGAGGCGGAACGAACCATCGCGGCGGCCGGGAGCCATGTTGGAGCGGCGGGAGGCGGCGGCGGCGCCCGGGATGCTGCGGTGGGGGCGGCCGAGCCCGGGGCCGCACTCCACAGGGGCTCCGGCCGCGGAGTAGATGGTGGCCGGAGCGGGGCGGCGGGGGCGCGGAGCGACAGGCCGAGCGGCGCGGGGCCGGGGCGGCGGCGGGGGCCCGGGAGGGGGCCCGAGCGGCGGGGCGGGCCCCAGGCCCGGACCAGGGCGGGGGACGGTGGAGGCCGAGTGGGGAGGCGGGGGGCGATGGAGAGGCGGCCGCCGCGGTGGGGCCTCAGGGGGCCGACGGCCGCGCTGCTCCCGCTCCTGCTCCTCTCTTTGTTCCCTCTCAGCCGGGAGGAGCTGGGGGGCGCCGGGGGCCGCGGCTGGGGCGCGGAGGTGGCTGCTGCCCCGGAGCCCGGGGCGCGGGTCGGTGGCGGGGCCTTAGCTCTTTGTCCCGAGTCTCCCGGTGCCCGGGAGGACGGGGAGCCTGGCCCGGGAGTTGGGGAGCCTGTCTTCGTGGGGCTCCGAGGGGGGAAGCCAAGCGCCCAGAGTGGCCGAGGGTCCCCTGGGCAACCGGATGCGGGGCTGGGGGCGGAATACGGGGGCCAGGCACCCGGGAGCCGCGGGCGAGGGGCCGGCCAGGGCCCGGGGTCTCCGTTATGCTGGCGCCCGGAGGTTCCCGCCTGCGGACGGACAGGACCATCACGAAGAGACAGTTTGTCGCCAGAGGCTCCGTCCCCAGGGGTCCCGGCCCCAGCGAACAGCTTGCCCTTCCCTTCGGACCTTCTGGTTCGGCCCCAGAGGCATGCTGGGAGAAGCGCCCCCCAAAAAGTGGGAACCACGCGATGCTGCGGGGAATTGTGGGTGCCGGGGCGCAGGGGCCAAAGCGAGAGAATCCTGGGCCCCCGAGCCGAGAGGACGATCTCCCGGGCGGACTGTCCTCCCGGGGCCGCGGGGCCTGGCGCGGGCCCGGCTTCAGCACCGCGCACGGCCAGGACAGCTCCCGCGCCGGGTTCAGCACCGCGTGGTGACCGGACAGCTCCCGGGTCGGCGCCCGAGCGCATGCGCCCCCGCGGCCTCTTCCGCCGCCGCTTCCCCCCGCTGCGCCCGGGGGTCCCGGCCCCGCCCGGCCCCTGGAGGACACCCCTGACGAGCCGGGCCCGCCCCCGTCGCGCCGCCAACCGCCACCCGCAGTTCCCGCAGTACAACTACCAGGCGCTCGTGCCCGAGAACCAGGCGGCGGGCACCGCGGTGCTGCGCGTGGCGGCGCAGGACCCGGACGCGGGCGAGGCGGGGCGCCTGGTGTACTCGCTGGCTGCGCTCATGAACAGCCGCTCCCTGGAGCTGTTCAGCATCGACCCGCAGAGCGGCCTCATCCGCACGGAGGCCGCGCTGGACCGCGAGAGCATGGAGCGCCACTACCTGCGCGTGACGGCGCAGGACCACGGCTCGCCGCGCCTCTCGGCCACCACCATGGTGGCCGTGACGGTGGCCGACCGCAACGATCACGCGCCGGTGTTTGAGCAGTCCCAGTACCGGGAGACGCTGCGCGAGAACGTGGAGGAGGGCTACCCCATCCTGCAGTTGCGAGCCACCGACGGCGACGCGCCCCCGAACGCCAACCTGCGTTACCGCTTCGTGGAGCCGCTCGCTCCGCGCGCCGCCGCGGCCGCCGCTGCCTTTGAGATCGACTCGCGCTCGGGCCTCATTAGCACCAGCGGCCGCGTGGACCGGGAGCACATGGAGAGCTACGAGCTGGTCGTCGAGGCCAGCGACCAGGGCCAGGAGCCCGGGCCGCGCTCGGCCACCGTGCGTGTGCACATCACCGTCTTGGATGAAAACGACAACGCGCCGCAGTTCAGCGAGAAGCGGTACGTGGCTCAGGTGCGCGAGGACGTGCGCCCCCACACGGTGGTGCTGCGCGTCACGGCCACGGACCGCGACAAGGACGCCAACGGCCTGGTGCACTACAACATCATCAGCGGCAACAGCCGCGGCCACTTCGCCATCGACAGCCTCACGGGGGAGATCCAGGTGATGGCCCCGCTGGATTTTGAGACCGAACGCGAGTACGCTCTGCGCATCCGGGCGCAGGACGCCGGCCGGCCCCCGCTGTCCAACAACACGGGCCTGGCCAGCATCCAGGTGGTGGACATCAATGACCACGCGCCCATATTTGTCAGCACGCCCTTCCAGGTGTCCGTCTTGGAAAACGCGCCCCTGGGCCACTCGGTCATCCACATCCAGGCGGTGGACGCAGACCACGGGGAGAACGCCAGGCTGGAGTACGCGCTGACCGGGGTGGCCCCCGACACGCCCTTCGTCATCAACAGTGCGACTGGCTGGGTCTCTGTGAGCGGCCCGCTGGACCGCGAGTCTGTGGAGCATTACTTCTTCGGGGTGGAGGCCCGAGACCATGGCTCGCCTGCGCTGTCCTCCTCCGCCAGCGTCACGGTGACGGTGCTGGACGTGAACGACAACCGGCCGGAGTTCACCACGAAGGAGTACCACCTGCGGCTGAACGAGGATGCCGCCGTGGGCACCAGTGTGGTCAGCGTGACCGCCGTGGACCGTGATGCCAACAGTGCCATCAGCTACCAGATCACGGGCGGCAACACCCGCAACCGCTTTGCCATCAGCACCCAGGGCGGGGCGGGGCTGGTGACCCTGGCCCTGCCCCTGGACTACAAGCAGGAGCGCTACTTCAGGCTGGTGCTCACCGCCTCCGACCGGGCCCTGCATGACCACTGCTACGTGCACGTCAACATCACCGACGCCAACACCCACCGGCCTGTCTTCCAGAGCGCCCACTACTCCGTGAGCGTGGACGAGGACCGGCCCGTGGGCAGCACCGTGGTGGTCATCAGCGCCTCTGACGACGATGTGGGTGAGAACGCGCGCATCACCTACCTGCTGGAGGACCACCTGCCCCAGTTCCGCATCGACGCCGACTCGGGGGCCATCACGCTGCAGGCCCCGCTGGACTACGAGGACCAGGTGACCTACACGCTGGCCATCACCGCGCGAGACAACGGCATCCCACAGAAGGCGGACACCACCTACGTGGAGGTGACGGTCGGTGATGTGAACGATAACGCCCCGCAGTTCGTGGCCCCCCGCTACACGGGGCTGGTCTCGGAGGACGCCCCGCCTTTCACCAGCGTCCTGCAGATCTCAGCCACTGACCGGGACGCTCACGCCAACGGCCGGGTCCAGTACACGTTCCAGAACGGGGAAGATGGGGATGGGGATTTTACCATCGAGCCCACCTCGGGCATCGTCCGCTCGGTGAGGCGGCTGGATCGGGAGGCCCGGCCAGTGTACGCGCTGACGGCCTACGCTGTGGACCGAGGCGTGCCTCCGCTTCGGACGCCGGTCAGCATCCAGGTGACCGTGCGGGACGTGAACGACAACGCCCCCGTCTTCCCCGCTGAGGAGTTCGAGGTTCGGGTGAAGGAGAACAGCATCGTGGGCTCGGTGGTGGCCCAGATCACGGCGGCGGACCCCGACGAGGGCCCCAACGCCCACGTCATGTACCAGATCGTGGAGGGGAACATCCCGGAGCTGTTCCAGATGGACATCTTCTCCGGGGAGCTGACGGCGCTCGTCGACCTGGACTACGAGGCTCGCCAGGAGTACGTGATCGTGGTGCAGGCCACGTCCGCCCCGCTGGTCAGCCGGGCCACCGTGCACGTCCGCCTCGTCGACCAGAACGACAACAGCCCTGTGCTCAACAACTTCCAGATCCTCTTCAACAACTACGTGTCCAACCGCTCGGACACCTTCCCCTCCGGCGTCATCGGGCGCATCCCAGCGTACGACCCCGACGTCTCCGACCACCTCTTCTACTCGTTTGAGCGCGGCAACGAGCTGCAGCTGCTGGTGGTCAACCAGACCAGCGGGGAGCTTCGGCTCAGCCGCAAGCTGGACAACAACCGCCCGCTGGTGGCCTCCATGTTGGTGACCGTCACAGGTAAGGGGTGGGGGCAGGCAAGTGACTTGTCCTGGCCTCCGGGGCTCCACAGGGCACCTCAAACCCAAGAGGGATCTCCGTGCCTTCTAAGAATCCCGGCACCGCCCGGGATCTGCCATAGGCCTCACAGGTTAGGTTCATACAGTCCCTGCTTAGGCTCTTGGGAAGTCTCTACAGAAAAAAGAGTGAGCTACTACCCCAGGGATGGCCCCTCCCTCCAAAGGCTGGAGGTCCTGGGTGAATGGTCTGGAGGTCACAGAAAAGCCGGCAGAGGCCAGCCAGCCCGCACCACACCCCTGTCCAGAAGATGGGTTCCTTTGGGTCCACTCTGCCCCTCACCCCTCCGTGCGGGAGAGGGGAGCCAGTGGTTTAGCGGTCAGAAACAGCAGCGTACTCTGGCAGCTTCGGGCAGAGGGGGCCGCATTGGCCTGGCTACGATCCAAGGGACTGACCAGGCCCTGCCCTTTGGGAAAACACGCAGAGGCCCACCTGCCTCCTTCCCGTCCGCACAGCGGGTGTCAGAGCCCCTCCTGGGAGCTGCCGTGGGGAGGCTCTGGAGGCTGCGGAGGCCGGAGACAGGCGGTCCTGGCGTCCGCTCTGCAGTGTGGGGCCTGGTCCTGGCCCTGCCGAAGCACTCAGCTTAGGCACCAACCCACCAGCCCTCACCATGTGCTGGGGGTAGTGGCTGGGGCCTGGCACATGACCAGCGTGTGCCATGGTCTGGGGACAGGCGTATAAGCCCCTCATCCTCATTTCCGGGGGGCCACTGAGATCGAAGGACCCGGGTCTGGGGTGATGGGCAACTTGCTGAGGGTGGGAGAGGTTGGGGTGCACAACCCTCCTGGTGCGAGGGAGCTGACTGACCTGAGGGGGTGGGTTGAGGGGTTACAGGGCCTGGGCCAGGGGAAAGCAGTTGCTGACAGAGATAGGGATGGGTGACCCCTGACCTAGAAGCCTCTGTGTTTTGGAGGGTGTCTGGCTGGTTCTGCAGTGCTGGGGGTGGGGGAGGATGGGTGGTCAGTGTCCTGAGTGGGGTGGCCTGCTGGCTAGGATAACTTGGGCAAGGGTGAGTTGCACTTCCGACTCTCTCGCGTTCTGTTGGAGGAGTGGCTTGCCGACCTCCGGGCACTGGGTGGGGAGGGTTGCTGGCTGGTCCCTGGCCCAGGCCCCTCCTTGTGTTGGAGGGAGGCGAGAGGAAGCAGCAACTTGCTGACCCCTTGACAGGGAGAGCTGGGTCCACCAGGGCCACAGTGGTCACGAGTCCCTTGGCAGGTCAGCCTGCTGACTCGGGGGCCAGCGCACTGGGCAGTCACTGGCCCGAGCCCTCTGTGTCCCAGGGAGGGCCGCTGCTGACCCCAGGCTGACCCTGCCCCTCCCCCGCCCGCAGACGGGCTGCACAGCGTGACGGCGCAGTGCGTGCTGCGCGTGGCCATCATCACGGAGGAGCTGCTGGCCAACAGCCTGACCGTGCGCCTCGAGAACATGTGGCAGGAGCGCTTCCTGTCCCCGCTGCTGGGCCACTTCCTGGAAGGCGTGGCCGCGGTGCTCGCCACGCCCGCCGAGGACGTCTTCATCTTCAACATCCAGAACGACACGGACGTGGGGGGCGCCGTGCTCAACGTGAGCTTCTCGGCGCTGGCGCCGCGCGGGGCGGGGGTGGGCGCTGCGGGGCCCTGGTTCAGCTCCGAGGAGCTGCAGGAGCAGCTGTACGTGCGCCGCGCGGCGCTCGCCGCCCGCTCGCTGCTCGACGTGCTGCCCTTCGACGACAACGTGTGCCTGCGCGAGCCCTGCGAGAACTACATGAAGTGCGTGTCGGTGCTGCGCTTCGACTCGTCCGCGCCCTTCCTGGCCTCGGCCTCCACGCTCTTCCGCCCCATCCAGCCCATCGCCGGCCTGCGCTGCCGCTGCCCGCTCGGCTTCACCGGAGACTTCTGCGAGACCGAGCTGGACCTCTGCTACTCCAACCCCTGCCGCAACGGCGGCGCCTGCGCGCGGCGGGAGGGCGGCTACACGTGCGTCTGCCGCCCGCGCTTCACGGGTGAGCCCGCCCGCGGGGCTGGGGCCGGCCAGGCCCGGGAGCCTCAGGCAGAGCGCGAGGGCGGGACCACAGTGCCGGGAGGACGGGGATGAAGGAACCGGCACGGGCGGGGCGCGGTGGGACCAGAGCTGGTGAGCCTGGCCCTGGGGGAGTCAAGGGCCACCGGTACCCAAGGCCTCGGTCAGGGCTGAGGCTGTGAAGGAGGCGTGGCCAGGCCGGGGGGCGGGGCTGTGAGCGTCAGTTGTAGTGGGAGGGGCGGGGACCACGGGGCTTGGTCAGAGTGGGGGCGGGCCCAGATCAAGGGCGTGGCTAGACTCTGACTGGGGGTGGTTAGGTATGGGCGGGACTAGACAGAGGGTGCGGTTAGAATCGGGGGCGGGGCCACTGACTGGGCGGTGTTGTGGTGGGCGGGGCCAGACAGGGGGCGTGGTTAGAGGCTGGGTGGGCGGGGCCAGTGGCTGGGCGTGGTTGGGTGGGCGGCCCAGACGGGGGCGTGTCACTTAAGCGCCAGACCCTTCCGAGGCGTTGAAACCCGCCTGGGAGCCCTGAGCCTCGGGAGCGGGGGCGGAGGGGCCTGGAGTGGTGGTGACCGCGGCTCCACCCGCAGGAGAGGACTGCGAGCTGGATACGGAGGCCGGACGCTGCGTGCCCGGCGTCTGCCGCAACGGGGGCACCTGCGCGGACGGGCCCTACGGCGGGTTCCGCTGCCAGTGCCCGGCGGGCGGCGCCTTCGAGGGCCCGCGCTGCGAGGTGTCGGCTCGCTCCTTCCCGCCCAGTTCGTTTGTCATGTTCCGGGGCCTGCGGCAGCGCTTCCACCTCACGCTGTCCCTCTCGTAGGTGCCCGCCCCGCACCCCTGCGGCCTCCACGCGTCCCTCCTACTGCCCGACCCCGCCTCCGACTCCTGCCGCCCCTCCCCGCCCTGCCCGGGCGGTCACTCTGCAGCGCCCCCTCCCTCACCGCTTCCTCCTACCCCAGCCTGGGCTCCCTCCCCGCCAGCCTTGTCGCAGGGATGGTGGGTGCGAGGTGGGTGCGAGGAGTGTGTGGCTTGTGACTCGCCCTGCCCACCCCCACCCAGGTTTGCAACAGTGCAGCCCAGCGGGCTGCTCTTCTACAACGGGCGTCTGAACGAGAAGCACGACTTCCTGGCCTTGGAGATCGTGGCTGGGCAAGTGCGGCTCACCTACTCCACAGGTGGGTGCCCCGGGGGGTGTGGGCAGCGGTGCACGTGTGTGGGAGCCAGTGCAGCCCCAACCCCCTGAGGGACCTGCACACCCGCCTCCATGGCCGCAGAGCGGTGAGAACCTGATTCCGGGGAGAGTCCGTCTCCAGGGTGCGTGCTGCTGTCTGCCCCAGGCACTCCGGTGCAGCAGTGTGGTCACCGTGTGTGGGCTGATCGGATGCAACAGCGTCACCCTGGGGGTGGCTGTGCCTACATGACTTGGGGGGGTCAACCCCCACACGCATCATCCCAACAGGTGAGTCCAGCACGGTGGTCAGCCCCACAGTTCCAGGGGGCCTGAGTGACGGGCAGTGGCACACGGTGCACCTGAGATACTACAACAAGGTGGGCATCCCCTCGGCCTGGGCGTGGGGGGGAGCCGGATGCCAAGTCCTGCCCCTCGGGGGTCCCCCCGGGGGCCCTGCTGAGCGGTGCGCCTGGGTCTCTAGCCCCGGACAGATGCCCTGGGGGCAGCTCAGGGCCCCTCCAAGGACAAGGTGGCCGTGCTGAGCGTGGATGACTGTGACGTGGCCGTGGCTCTGCAGTTTGGAGCTGAGATCGGAAACTACTCGTGCGCGGCTGCTGGCACGCAGACCAGCTCCAAGAAGTGAGGCCCAGCCCTGCCCCCTTGCCCTCTGCTGGGCAAAGCCCGCCAGCCTGTCACACACCCCACTTCGCACTCCCGCCCGCCAAGCTCCCACCCTTCCCCAGACCACCAGGTTTCCGCTCCCCACAAGGACCCTGAGACCCCACCTCACCTCTTCTCCCTCCGCCACCCCAGACACCACGTGCCTCGCTCTCTCATCCTGACCCTGAGCCCGCTCTCCCCCCTCCCCCCAGACTCTGCCCATCATGAGCTCCTTTGCGCCCCCACCTGAAGTAAGGCCCCAGCAGCTCCCCCAGCCAGGCCTCCTCAATGACCTCGCCCTCTAAGTCCTACCCCCACACCTCCTATGACCCCCTCCCCCCAGGAGCAACCCTACCCTGGCTCCAGTCCCAGCAATGACCTGGACCCCTGACCCCCAGGTCCCTGGACCTGACAGGCCCTCTGCTCCTGGGGGGTGTCCCCAACCTCCCCGAGAACTTCCCCGTGTCCCACAAGGACTTCGTCGGCTGCATGCGGGACCTGCACATTGATGGCCGCCAAGTGGACATGGCGGCCTTCGTGGCCAACAACGGCACTGTGGCAGGTAGGCGTTCCTGTCCTCGGGTGGGGCGGGGCCGCGAGTGACTCCCCCGCTCACGGTCTCCTCTGGTGGCCAGCACGGCTCCGGTAGCTCCCACAACGGGCCTGCACAGGGTCTGCACGGGCCCGCCTCCGTCCAGGTCCACCCGCGGGACCTGGGGCTGAGATCGTGGCCACTCGCGGTCCCTGTGGACCCCCAGGTCCTGCCCGCGCTGTGCCCCTCGTCTCATACGCTCCCCGTGCCTTCCTCCCCCAGGCTGCCAGGCCAAGCTCCACTTCTGCGACTCGAACCCGTGCCAGAACCATGGCCGCTGCGCAGAGCGCTGGGGGGGCTTCAGCTGCGACTGTCCTGTGGGCTTCGGCGGCCGAGACTGTCGGCTCCGTGAGTGGGCGGCTGGGCCGGGGGGCTTGCAGGGCCGGCTCGGCTCCTGGGGGGGGCCGGTGACCTTGCCCCTTCCGTCTCCGCAGCCATGGCCCAGCCCCACCGTTTCCGCGGCAACGGCACCCTGAGCTGGGACTTCGGGAATGACGTGGTTGTGTCTGTGCCATGGTACCTGGGGCTGGCGTTCCGGACACGGGCGGCGCAGGGGGTCCTGATGCAAGTGCAGGCCGGGACGCACAGCACGCTCCTCTGCCAGGTGCGTCTGGCCCCCGGCCCCCGACCCTCTTTCCCACCGGGGCATCCTCCGCAGGCGCAGGGCATCTGTGTGGCTGCCCCACTCAGCGCCCCCTGGCCTGACCTCTGCTCCTTCACCCACTTCCGGCAGCATCGTGGCCCTGGGCGCAGGGCCTGTGTGCCCGATGTAGTCTTGCCCTGCTGTTCTACCCTCTGGTGTTCTCGACCTCTGAGCGCCCTGGCCTCACCTCCCGACACGCCCAGCCCTGGCCAAACGGGGTTCCTGACCCAGGTCTGTGCCTCTCCCCACAGTTGGATCGGGGGTTGCTGTCCCTGACGGTGAGCCGGGGCTCGGGCCGTGCTGCCCACCTCCTCCTGGACCAGGTGACCGTCAGCGACGGCAGGTGGCACGACCTGCGGCTGGAGCTGCAGGAGGAGCCAGGTGGCCGGCGGGGCCACCATGTCCTCATGGTCTCGCTGGACTTTAGCCTCTTCCAGGTCTGACCTCTGACCCTGCAGTCGTCCATTCTCAGTCTGCCAACCAGTTGATCCCGCCTCTAGTCCAGCTTCTCTCCGCCCCCCCCCCCCCGCGCCCACCCCCTCCTGTCCTGCTCCGAGCCCACCCGCAGCCCTCCTCATGGCAGGGGGGCTCCCGGAGTTCTGGCCCGGTCTTGGGTAGTCAGCACTTTGCCGGACTCTGGGAAACCCTTCTAATCGCCAGCCCCATCTCCCAGCTCAAATTGTGGGATTTCAGGGTCTGTTCTGGTCCAGGAGAAAGGGCCAATCTGAGCCCAGCTCTTTTTTTTAAGTATATTTTTATTGATTTCAGAGAAGGGAGAGGTAGAGAGAGAGAGAAACATCAGTGATGAGAGAATCTTTGATTGGCTGCCTCCTGCTCGCCCCCTCCTGGGGATCGAACCCGCAACCGGGGCATGTGCCCTTGACTGGAATCCAACGGGACCCTTCAGTCCGCAGGCCGACTCTCTATCCACTGGGCCACAGCAGCCAGGGCTGAGCCCAGTTGAACCCTTCCTGACCCATCCCCCTGCTCCAGCAGGTCCCTCATACTCAGGCCATCCCCTGGTACAGAGGAGCAGAGCAGGGTTGTGCAGGGCTAGGGCAAGGCCAAGACGGCCTCGGGGGGTAGGGTAGGGGTCCTCTCCCTCCTCAGTGCTGACTGCCCCTCCCGCAGGACACCATGGCAGTGGGGAGCGAGCTGCAGGGCCTGAAAGTGAAGCGACTCCATGTGGGAGGCCTGCCTGCCAGCAGCGGAGAGGAGGCTCCTCCGGGGCTGGTCGGCTGTGTCCAGGTGGGGTCAGCACGGGGTGACCTGGGCCTCGGGGTGAGCGGGGAGAGCAGGGCCTGGGGACCTGAGCAGCTGCGTTCACCTGGGGCGGGGGGCTGAGCCAGAGACAAGTCAAGCCTTTCTGTGCTGCTGGAGGCGAGAGTCCAGCTCCGATGGTCACGGGCCCTTAGAGGTCAGTGTCAGGGGCTGCACACTAGGGGCCCCTGGGCTGAATTAGGGACATGGGGTCGGGTCGGGTCGGGAGCTGCATGTCAGGGGTCATCAGGCCAGCTGTGTCCACAGGGGGTGTGGCTCGGCTCCACGCCTTTGGGGTCCCCAGCCCTGCACCCCCCCGCGCAGCGAGTGAACGTGGAACCTGGCTGTGTCGTGGACAGCGCCTGTGCGTCTGGGCCGTGCCCGCCCCACGCGGACTGCCGCGACCTCTGGCAGACGTTTTCCTGCACATGCTGGCCAGGTAGGGCCCGGGCGGGGCGTGATTGGGGGGCTGATGAAGACTCGGGGGCCTGGAGAGCCTGGAGGGGGAGGAGGAGGCCGAGGACGGCGCCGCTCCCTCCCGTGCCCTGTGGTCAGTGTCCTGAGCTCTGACCCGACCTGCAGGTTACTATGGCCCGGGCTGCGTGGACGCCTGCTTCCTGAACCCCTGTCAGAACCAGGGGTCCTGCCGGCATCTCCCAGGGGCCCCCCACGGCTACACCTGTGACTGTGTGGATGGCTATTTCGGGCAGCACTGTGAGCACAGGTAGGGGGCCAGGGGCCGAGATCAGGGAGGACCTGGGGGCGTTAGGAGGGCGCTGAGAGATCGGGGCATCTCACCGGCTGTGCACCCCCAGGATGGACCAGCAATGCCCGCGAGGCTGGTGGGGGAGCCCGACCTGCGGGCCCTGCAACTGTGACGTTCAGAAGGGCTTCGACCCCAACTGCAACAAGACTGACGGGCGGTGCCACTGCAAGGTGTGCCGGGGCACGGCCCCTGACCCCTGGCCTTGGAACTCTTCCCTAGCCATGATTTGTGATTCTTTTCCAGCTTGCTGACCTCTGCCCCCTGACTCAGGCCCTGACCCTTTACCCGTCCTGTGACCTAAGTGCCGTCTTTTGTCCTTGACATCTGACCCCTCCCTTAAGTTTCACTGAGGCCCGGCTTCCTTCTGGCCTGTGAGCATTGTTCTCTCGACCTTCGACCCTTCGTCCTGGGCTCTTCTTCCCCAAGCAAGCGTTGACCTCTGACCTCAGGCCCTGACCCCTTCTCAACCAGGAGTTCCACTACCGCCCCCGGGGCAGTGACGCCTGCCTGCCCTGCGACTGCTACCCCGTGGGCTCCACCTCGCGCTCCTGCGCCCCCCACAGTGGGCAGTGCCCCTGCCGCCCGGGCGCCCTCGGCCGCCAGTGCAACGGCTGTGACAGCCCTTTCGCCGAGGTGACGGCCAGCGGCTGCCGAGGTGAGCAGGCCAAGTGCTTTGGTGACCTGCCGCCGATCCGCTAGGCCAGCCGGGGAGGGGCGGGCTGTGAGCCGGGCTGGGTGGCGGAGGGGCCGTGGGAGAGGCTGTCACTGGCCCCTGCTCCTGGCCCCTGGCTCAGTGCCCCCTGTCTCCTTAGTGCTGTATGATGCCTGCCCCAAGTCGCTGCGAGCTGGTGTGTGGTGGCCCCAGACCAAGTTCGGCCTTCTGGCCTCAGTGCCCTGTCCCCGGGGGGCCCTGGGTGAGTATCTCAGAGCAGGCGCATTACTGAGGGGGGGCCTGTCCTTGGCCTGCGGTAGCCGCCTCTTCTTGAGACGGGCGGCCTGGTTCCTGTAGAGGTGGGAGCGGGGAGGGTTCAGGCGGGCCCCTCACTGCCTCCTAGGGGTTCCGTGTCCCTCCCCCACCTCACTGAGCCTCCGTCTGTTTCTCCTGGCTTCTGGGCAGGATTGCGGGGTGCAGGTAAGGGGTACGTGTTTGCTCAGGTGCGCTGCCCCCCCCACTGCCAAAGCTTTCGCAGATCCCCCTGCTGCCTGAAGCCCCTGCAGGCCCCTCCCACTGCCTGAGGCCTCTGAAAGCTACTCCTGACTGCTGGGGTCCCGGGGCCCCTTCTCTGCTGCCCTTGGTCCTCAGAGACCCTCCCCATGCCTGGAGACTCTGGCTGCCCCTCCCACCTCCTCAGGCCCTGAGGTCCCTGCAGGAACCTGTGTCCCTGCTGCCTGAGTTCCGCCTTCGAGGCTCCTACAGGCTCCTCCCCACGGCCTGAGGTCTCCCCCAAACCCTCCTCCTTGCCTGAGGTCCCTGCAGTGGCTGGACAGAGATCATCCGTGTGCATGCACATGTGTGTGTCTTTCTGTGCCTGCGCACGTGTCTGTGAGTCTGTCTTGGGGGGAGAGGACCCTGTGCTGATGGCTGCAAGCTCCCTCGTGGTCCAGGTCATTCTTATACGGCCCCCGCCCCAGTCTCATGGACAAGGAGAGACGGCAGCAGCCATGCCCGGGCAGTTAAAACCTGCGTGGAAACTTCTACCCTCACCAGTTTGGTCACAAAGTGCTCCTGGAGAATCTGGCCTGTGTGTGTATGTGTGTGTGTGTGCTTGTCCTGGTCCCCACACGTGTGTGTGCAGATAGGAGCATTGGGGTGTGTGTGCGCATGCGTGCGTGCCCTGGGCCGCATGCCTGGGAGCCTTTCCTGGCCTGTGTGTGCATGTGCGTGCGGACGTGTGCACAGGCCTGCCCTCGTGCTACCTTTTATCGCTGGTGGTTCAGAATGGCCAGACCCTCAGGAATTGCCTGGCAGCAGCTGGGGGCTGGGCTGCCTGCGCTGGGGCTGGGCTGCTCCGTCCAGGGCCTGACGGGCAGTCCTCTGGTCTCTGACTCAGAGCTTCCTCTGAGACGGGAGAAGGTGCGTGGCTACCTCCTCGGAAGGTGCCCCGGCCCCAGGCCTGACCAGGGCTCGCCTGCCCCCAGGTGCTGCCGTGCGGCTCTGTGATGAGGACCAGGGCTGGCTGGAGCCCGACCTCTTCAACTGCACCTCCCCTGCCTTTCGCGAGCTCACGCTGCTGGTGAGGCCGCCGGCCGATGCCCTGCACTCAACACCTGCCCGGCCCTGGCCTCAGTCTCCCCAGGCCTGTGGTCAGCCCAGACCCCACGCCCGTCCCTGGGTGCCCGTCCCTCGGCCCAGACACCATACCCATCCCTGGCCCAGGCCTTCCCTGGGTGCCCAGCCCTGGGTGCCCGTCCCTGGGTGCCCGTCCCTTGGCCCAGACACCATACCCATCCCTGGCCCCAGCCTTCCCTGGGTGCCCTTTAATCTGGCCAAACCCTTCCTGTGAGGCTTTGGAGAAAGGCCTGAGGGACCCAGTGACCTCGGACCCCATCTTTGCCCGGCAGCTGGATGGCCTGGAGCTGAACAGGACAGCACTGGACACCGTGGAGGCCAAGAAGCTGGCTCAGAGGCTGCGGGAGGTGACCGGCCACACTGACCACTACTTCAGCCAAGATGTCCGCGTCGCTGCCCGCCTCCTGGCCCACCTGCTGGCCTCTGAGAGCCACCAGCAGGGCTTTGGGCTGACGGCCACTCAGGACGCCCGCTTCAACGAGGTGGGTGTGCCCTGTGCTCTCCCCCAATCGCTGGCCCTGGACTCTGAGCCCCGGTCCCCGCTCAGGCCCTCCTGGCCCTGGGGAAGGGAAGGCCTTGAGCTCCCTCTTCCCCGGCCCCCCAGTCCCAGACCCACCCTCTGCCTGCTGGGGCCCCCCGAGCCCTGGCCAGACCCCTCCGCCCGCCCTGCCCTCACGCAGCCTGTCCTGGCTGAGCCCGCTCTCCTCCCTCCTCCCAGAATCTGCTGTGGGCAGGCTCCGCCCTGCTCGCCCCGGAGACGGGGGACCTGTGGGCCGCGCTGGGGCGGCGGGCGCCCGGGGGGTCCCCCGGCAGCGCCGGGCTGGTGCGGCACCTGGAGGAGTACGCGGCCACGCTCGCCAGGAACATGGAGCTCACGTACCTGAATCCTGTGGGGCTGGTGACGCCCAACATCAGTATGTGGTGGGGGGTGGGCAGGGGCTGCAGAAGGGCAAGGACCTGGGGTCTGAGGGCTGGGCGCTGGCTGCCACCCTCAGCAGGGCTGGGCTCCGCTGGTAGCAGGGAGGCTCTGGGTGTGGGCAGGAAGGAGCGGGACCCCAGCCTGGGGAGGGACCCTTGACGGCCTCACCCTCTTCCTCCTGGGCAGTGCTCAGCATCGACCGCATGGAGCACCCCAGTCCGTCCCGGGGCACCCGTCGCTACCCTCGTTACCATAGCAACCTGTTCCGTGGTCAGGATGCCTGGGACCCTCACACCCATGTGCTGCTGCCTTCCCAGTCCCCGCGGCTGTCCCCACATGACGGTGAGGGCCTGGGGTGACCCCTGGGCCGGGTCCTGCTTCCCCAAGCCAGACCCCACGTGCCCCCGCCAGGTCCCCTGAGAGAGACTCCCGCGCCAGCCCTCCCCCCACCCCTGGCCGCAGCACTCGCCTCCCAGCTCCTGCCACCTCCAACCTTCCCAGGCCTGACCCTGCGGCCCATGTCCCCTCAAGGCTAGTTCTGGACCCGCAGGGAGGGAAGGCCCACGCGGGATGCAGGGTGGGGTTGAGAGCTGGTTTGTGGGCGCTCGGGGCGGAGGTCACTGACAGTGGCTCCTCCCCTTGCCCTGGCAGACCTGCCCACAGGCGGCAGCGTGGAAAACTCTAGCTCTGCACGCGTGGCCCCCCCGCCACCTGCGCTGGAGCCCGAGCCGGAGCCGGGGACCTCCATCGTCACCCTCCTGGTCTACCGCACGCTGGGGGGGCTGCTCCCTGCCCAGTTCCAGGCCGAGCGCCAGGGCGCCAGGTACGGGGGTGGGGGAGCGATGCCAGGCCCCTCACCCTGAGCTTCCTGCAGCTTCTGCCCAGCCTGGCCCCCCAACCCCGTTTTGGTGGGCAAGCGAGCGGGTTCCTGGTCACGGCTGCTTCTCGGCACAGCGCGGGGCCGGGCCCACCTGCCTGGTTCTGCCTGGTTCCGCAGCGTGTTGTGGGTGTCGGTGGGATGGTCATAGGCAGAGGGCGGGAGCCAGGGCATCAGGCAGCCTGGCTGAGAGGCCAGCAGACAGGCCGCCGGGGAGCCCGGCTGGAGAGAACCTGCCCTTTCGGGGACCGTGACCCCAGCAGAGGCTGAAGGGGTCTCAGGACAGCATCCTCAGGGGCTTCGCGGACGGGGCTCAGCCACGATGAGTGGCCGAGGACCTGAGGCGGGCAGCCAGGGCTGGGCGGCCGCGGCGCTCAAGCCCAAGCGGGTGTCTCCTCAGGCTCCCCCAGCACCCCGTCATGAACTCCCCGGTGGTCAGCGTGGCTGTCTTCCACGGACGCAGCTTCCTGCGGGGCGTCCTGGAGGCCCCCATCAGCCTGGAGTTCCGCCTGCTGCAGACGGCGAACCGCAGCAAGGCCATCTGCGTGCAGTGGGACCCGCCTGGCCCGTGAGGACCTCCGCGCGGGAAGCCCTGGGGCCCCTGTTAGCCCCTGGGAGGCCGGCCTGACCCCGGGGCCCCCACTCACGCCCCTGTGCACCCAGCCCCCCGAGAATGCTGCTCCCCAACTCCAGACACCCTGGGCCCCTCCTGCCCTCTCTCACCCCTGCCCGGTGACGGGGCCCTCCCCGGAGCCGCTGGTGGGTCTCACTGCCCGTGGCCGCAGGGAGGACCAGCACGGAGTGTGGACGGCACGGGACTGCGAGCTGGTGTCCAGGAACGGGTCCCACGCACGGTGTCGCTGCAGCCGGACGGGCACCTTCGGGGTCCTCATGGACGCCTCCCCCCGTGAGGTGCAACTGTGTTCAGGGCCCCGAGGATGTGGGAGGGTCAAAGGGCAGGGGTCGCAGCACCCCAACGGCCACCCCTGTCCCCACAGCGGCTAGAGGGCGACCTGGAGCTGCTGGCTGTGTTCACGCACGTGGCCGTGGCCGTGTCGGTGGCCGCGCTGCTGCTGACCGCCGCCCTCCTGCTGAGCCTGCGCAGCCTCAAGTCCAACACACGGAGGATCCATGCCAACGTGGCGGCCGCCCTGGGGGTGGCCGAGCTCCTCTTCCTGCTGGGGATCCACAGGACCCACAACCAGGTGCAGGGTCAGGGTCAGGGGACCTGAGTCCCGGTGACCTCGGCCGGGCCAGGAAGGCCCAGGGCCAGAGCTCAGGGTCAGAGGTGCTCCAGCCGGGCCGGGGTGTGGGGCCGGGTCCTGGGGCAGGTGCTGTGGTGTAGGGGTCAGCGGCGGGTGGGCGGGCGGGCGTGAGGCGGGCGGGCCGGAGCATCCTGACGCCCGCCCTGCCTCCAGCTGGCGTGCACCGCGGTGGCCATCCTCCTGCACTACTTCTTCCTCAGCACCTTCGCGTGGCTCCTGGTGCAGGGGCTGCACCTCTACCGCGTGCAGGTCGAGCCCCGCAACGTGGACCGCGGCGCCATGCGCTTCTACCACGCCCTGGGCTGGGGCGTGCCTGCTGTGCTGCTGGGTGAGCGCCCTGCCCACCGGCCCGTCCAGGCCGTGACCCCTGACCTCTGTCCATCACCGGGCCTGCCCCTGCCCCCAATCCCAGTCGTGACTCCAACCTCGGCCCCCATGCCACCTGCTCTGGGAGGACCGCTCTGCTCGCCATCCTGGCCTCTCCCGCCCTCCGAGGCTCAGGGGCTCTAAAACATGCCCCTTCCATCCTGCCCCGCCCCCGCCCCAGGCCTTGCCGTTGGCCTGGACCCTGAGGGCTACGGGAACCCCGACTTCTGCTGGATCTCGGTCCACGAGCCCCTCATCTGGAGCTTTGCAGGCCCTGTCGTCCTTGTCATTGTGGTGAGTGCCCTGCGCTCGGTGCCGCCTGTGTGCTCTGCTTGGGGGTGGGGCAGCAGCAGGTGAGGGGTGCCAGGGCGGGGCGCCAGGTGGCAGTCTGCAGGCTTCCTGGCTCGGCCCTCTGGTCCCCATGCAGCTGGCATGGAGATGGAGGCGGGGGTCGGAGATGGCTGCTCCCCGCCTCTGCCTCCCTGTGCCTCCACCTTTCAGTCCCCTCCGGCTCCCCGTCTGTCTCTGGTCTCTGTACCATGTGTGTGTGTTTCTCTGGGTCTGTCCCCCTCCCCCCTGCCCCCCCCCCCCCCGTGAATCATGGTCTCTCTCTGTCTCTCACCGTCTCTGTCTCTCTCGGCCTTGCCCGGGTGCCCATGTCCGGCGGTGGGTCCAGATGAGCGGGACCATGTTTCTCCTGGCTGCCCGCGCGCCCTGCGCCTCCGGGCAGAGGGAGGCCAAGAAGACGTCTGCGCTGTGAGTTGGCTGCCTGGGGGTCCGGGGGGTCTCGCCCTCCTGCTTGGGGCCTGGGGTCCCGGGACAGTCCCGGTGCAGCCTGGGCTCCAGATTCTGGGGGGGGGGGGAAGCCGCCTGCCCGGGGCTGCAGTCACTCTCTGGTGCCCGCAACACGCTCTGACCACACACGTGCTCTGGCCCTGCTGCCTCCCCAGTCTGCCTGGCCCGGTGGCTCACTGGGCCTCCTGCCCATGGGTTCCCGCCCATGTTCTTCCCTGTTTTCTCTCATGCCGCTTCCTGCGTGGTTCCCCACGTCCCCTCCTGGCCCCTCATATCCCCCAGCGTCTTCCTGACACCTCCGCGTTCTTGTGTGAATCCCCGCCTCCCCCCGTCCCGGGTGCCCCCTGCCTGGCCCCCTGCTGCCTCTCATGTGACTCCGTGTGTCCTTTGTCCCTCCACGATCCCCATGTGACTCCGTGTGGCTCCCGTGTGTCCTATGTCCCTCCACGATCCCCATGTGACTCCGTGTCCCTCCACGATCCCCGTGTGACTCCGTGTGTCCCGTGTCCCTCCACGAGCCCTGTGTGACTCCGTGTGTCCCGTGTCCCTCCACAATCCCCATGTGACTCCCGTGTGACTCCGTGTGTCCCGTGTCCCTCCATGAGCCCCGTGTGACTCCGTGTCCCTCCACGAGCCCCGTGTGACTCCCGTGTGACTCCATGTGTCCCATGTCCCTCCATGAGCCCTGTGTGACTCCCATGTGACTCCCATGTGACTCCGTGTGTCCCGTGTCCCTCCACGAGCCCCGTGTGACTCCTGTGTGACTCCGTGTGTCCCGTGTCCCTCCACGAGCCCCGTGTGGCTCCGTGTGTCCCGTGTCCTTCCATGAGCCCCGTGTGACTCCTGTGTGACTCCGTGTGTCCCGTGTCCCTCCACGATCCCCATGTGACTCCCGTGTGACTCCGTGTGTCCCGTGTCCCTCCACGAGCCCCGTGTGACTCCGTGTGTCCCGTGTCCCTCCACGAGCCCCATGTGACTCCCGCGTGACTCCGTGTGTCCCGTGTCCCTCCACGCTCCTGCGCAGGACCCTTCGGAGCGCCTTCCTGCTCCTGCTCCTGGTCAGCGCCTCCTGGCTCTTCGGGCTCCTGGCCGTCAACCACAGCGTCCTGGCCTTCCACTACCTCCACGCCGGGCTCTGCGGGCTCCAGGTACGGCTGGTGGCCCTGTCACCGGGCCTGACGGAGCTTCGGGGCCGCTCCTGGGCGGGCATTGGCAGCAGGTGGGTACTGGCCGGGAATGACCTTCACTCACACCGGGGCTCCTGGCCGCCTGCCTCCTGGCCACACTGACCTTCCCCGACTCGCCCCTCGTGTCCCGTGGACCTTGGCTGACGCCCTGGCTGGCCCGGGGCCTCCTCGCTCACTGAAGTCGCCACCCTCGTGCCCCAGGGCCTGGCCGTGCTGCTGCTCTTCTGTGTCCTGGATGCCGACGCCCGGGCCGCCTGGGCGCCCGCCTGTCTGCGCAGGAAGCCGGTGCCCGAGGAGGCCAGGCCCGCGCCGGGGACGGTAGGAGGCCCTCGGGGCCGGGAGGCCAGGGTTCGAGGCTTCTCTCGGTGGCTCACCCCCTGTCTCCCCGCAGGGGCCTGGGGTTTACAACAACACGGCCCTCTTCGAGGAGAGCGGCCTCATCCGCATCACCCTGGGCGCCTCCACCGTCTCCTCCGTGAGCAGTGCCCGCTCCGGCCGGGCCCAGGACCAGGACAGCCAGCGGGGCCGGGGCTGCCTCAGGTGAGCGGAGGGACACAGCTCCCACCAGCCCGCGTTCCCGGGGTGGGCGCTGCCGGGCCCAGCTGGGCCCCCTGGGCCTCTGTGGCGCCTCCGTCCCGAGGCCTCCTGCCTCACCCCGGTGCCCTGGGAGCCATCCACGGGCACGCAGACGCCCGGCCTCCAGCGCACCCATCGCCCCGCTTTAACGGAGGGCGGTGGCGGGGGGGGCGGTGCATTTCCAGGGACAGCGTCCTGGTCCGACACGGCTCGGCTGCGGACCACACTGACCACAGCCTCCAGGCTCACGCCGGCCCCACAGACCTGGACGTGGCCATGTTCCATCGAGACGCCGGCGGAGGTGGGGGCCCGGGCGGGGAGGAGGGAGACACATCTCTCCCCGCCTCCCCTCTCTTCTGTCCCAAATTGGGAGCCGCGGCTGCAGCCGCCAGCTCCCCAGGTCACCACCCTAGCGGGCACCCAGCACCCAGCCCTGTTCTCCTAACAAGGCCCAGCCCTCTGCTCCTCCGCCCCTCACCCTCTCCCAGGCCCCAGGTCCCCAGCCCCTTCCTTCCTGCAGGGGCCACCCCAGGGCTCCCCAAGTCCCTCCTTTCCCCACGACAACGCTGGGCCTCCCACCTCTGACCTCCCACCCAGGTGCAGACTCCGACTCCGACAGCGACCTGTCCTTGGAGGAGGAGAGGAGTCTGTCCATCCCGTCCTCCGAGAGCGAGGACAACGGCCGGCCGCGGGGGCGTTTCCAGCGTCCGCTCTGCCGGGCCGCCCAGAGCGAGAGGCTCCTCAGCCACCCCAAAGGTGACGGGGCCCCCCGACCCCCGGGTGACCAGGACACCCCGTCCCACTTGGGTGTGACCCAGGGACCGCCCTCCCCGAGGACTCCTGGGCCCGACCTGCTGGGCCGGCGCTCCTCTCCCCTCCCGCCTCTGGTGTGTTCCGTGGCCGGAGAGCGGGTCAGGGTGTTCTAGGTGACACGCCACCTCTCCAGCCCCTGGCTTCCCTGGGGTGGGGGCTCCTCTCTCAGCATCAGGTTCCCCCGTCTCTGTCCACCTCCAGCTGAGAGGGAGGGCGCATTAGTGCCCCGAAGGCTCATGGACCTCTGAGAGCCGCCTCCCGTTCGCACCTGTGCTCACAGGACAGCCAGGGTTTTAGGGGCCGTTGGGGTCAGGGGTCAGAGTCAGGGCCGCAGGGGTCATGAACCACCGGGTCCTGTCACGACCCTGGCTCTGCAGATGTGGACGGCAATGACCTCCTGTCCTACTGGCCCACCCTGGGCGAGTGTGAGGCTGCGCCCTGCGCTCTGCAGGCCTGGGGCTCCGAGAGGCGCCTGGGGCTGGACACCAGCAAGGACGCGGCCAACAACAACCCGCCGGACACGGCCCTGACCAGCGGCGACGAGACCTGCCTGGGCCGGGCCCAGCGCCAGAGGAAAGGTGCGAGCCTGGCCTGGCCTGTACTTTGGGAACCCCATGTCCTGACTCGGGGTTCCACCCTCCCAACCCAGACTGCTCCATGGGGTCCTGAGTGCTCCCTCTGCTTCGATCTGGGGGTTTCCACTCCCCTGTGCTGCACCACAGTCCCTGGGGATGCCATCATGGCTGCGCATTGCCTGCCCCGCCCTGGTGTGGACCACAGAAACCCCGGGGCCTCCTGCCCCAGCCCGGGGGTCCTCCCCCAACCCCATCTGCGTCCTGCGAGCCCCAGGGGCCCCTGTGCCTCAGGCCTCAGAGCTCCTGAGAGATGGTCCCGCCCACCCAAGGGCTCCCTGCCCTGACCTGTACCACAGAGACCCCTGGGAGTGCCCTGCCCCAGCCCAGGGGTTCTGCCCTCTGACCCTGTCAGCATCACCAGGACCTGGGGCTGCCCCCACCCCGACCTGGTGGGGGGCGGCCTGTCTCCACCCCTGCACGAGGGAGCTGTCCCGTCCTGGCCCAGGCGATGACCGCCTCCCCGCTGGCCCTGTCCAGCTGCCTCTGGAACTCCCAGAAGCCGCCTCTGCGCCTCTCCCAGGGGTTTCTGCCCCAACCCTGTGTCACAGGGACCCCAGGGCTGCCATGTCCCTAGACCCGGGGAGTCCCCGCCTCCCTTTCACACATCCTGTCCCCCGCTGTTCCCACCCAGGCATCCTAAAGAACCGGCTGCCGTGCCCACTGGTGCCACAGCCCCGTGGCACCCCTGAGCTGTCCTGGTGCCGCGCAGCCACCTTGGGCCACCACGCCGTGCCGGCGGCCTCCTACGGCCGCATCTGTGCCGGGGGCTCGGGCAGCCTCTCGCAGCCGGCCAGCCGCTACTCCTCCCGCGAACAGCTGGACCTGCTCCTCCGGCGGCAGCTGAGCCGCGAGCGGCTGGAGGAGGCCCCGGGCCCTCTGCTGCGCGCCCTCAGTCGGCCGGGCTCCCAGGAGCGCCTGGCTGCTGCGGCCGGCCGCCCGGAGCCCAGGGACCGGGGCAGCACCCTGCCACGGAGGCAGCCGCCCCGGGACGGCCCCGGCGCCGCCGGCCGCTTCCGGTCACGGGATGCGCTGGACCTGGGCGCGCCCTGCGAGTGGCTGCGCACGCTGCCCCCGCCCCACAGCGCCCGGGACCCGGACCCACCGCCCCCGCCTCGGCCCCTGTCTCCCCAGCGGCAGCTCTCCAGGGACCCCCTCTTGCCATCCCGGCCCCTGGACTCTCTGTCCCGGAGCTCGAACTCAGGGGAGCGGCTGGACCAGGTGCCTAGCCGGCACCCCTCGCGGGAAGGCCTGGGGCCCCCCCCACAGTTGCTCCGAGTCCGGGAGGACCCGGCCCGCGGCCCCTCCACCGAGCAGCTGGACATCCTCTCCTCTATCCTCGCCTCCTTCAACTCCTCGGCCCTCTCCTCCTCCGTGCAGTCCTCCAGCTCGCCCTCCGGCCCCCACACCACGGCCACGCCTTCCGCCACGGCCTCCGCGCTGGGGCCGTCCACGCCGCGCTCGGCGACATCCCACAGCATCTCCGAGCTGTCGCCCGACTCGGAGTAAGCGGGTCCAGCCCCTGCACACCCCCATCTGCTCAGGACCATCTTCTGTGGGCGCCCTGTGTCTGCCACAGATGGGGTGTGGGTGGGGCGACAGTGACAGTGTGGGCACCCGGGCTCAGCACAGCCAGGGGCCAGGGGCCGAGGGCAGAAACCCGCAGGGAGAGGGGCTGCGATTGACGGGGGCTTGCGGCTGTGCTCCCCCCCCTTCTGGGCTACAGGGAAGGACAGGGGCCTTGCCTTCTAAGGGGCTTGAGCTGGGGGGCGGGGGGGGCGTCAGAGGAGGCAGGAGGCTGGGCCGTGGGGAGAGCAGGGGTGGGAAGTGGTGCCAGGATATGGGTCCTTGCACGCCAGGCTGGACAGCTCACTCTAATGGTAACGCACTCATCCCTTCACTCAGTCAGTGTCAGTTCCCTCCTGCCTAGGGCACTGGGGGCTGGGCACACAGACGCTGAGCTGGGACCTGGTGCATCCCAGTGCCCGTGGGCCTCTGTGGGTGGGGGTGGCGGACACACCGGAGGCAGCTGCATGCACAGGTGTCCTGTCAGGGAGGCCGTGGGGGTAACAGGAGTTGCCAGGCCTTAGCAGTCAAAAGGAGGGTT
Organism: Myotis daubentonii; assembly: GCF_963259705.1. Lineage (NCBI taxonomy): Eukaryota > Metazoa > Chordata > Mammalia > Chiroptera > Vespertilionidae > Myotis > Myotis daubentonii. Next base: position 58,582,352 of record NC_081853.1, read on the forward strand.
GAGTTTTATTTGTTTAAAAAGTTTTTTTAAATCTATTGATTTTGAGAGAGAGAGACAGACAGACAGACAGTGGCTTGCTCCGCCTCTCCATGCGCCCACTGGTTGACGCTTGTATGTGTTGACTTGACGGGGTTGAGCCCGCCCCCTGGGTGCGTCAGGACAGCACTCTGACCAGCAGCTCCCCGGCCGGGCCAGAGCTGCGTTTTCAGGAGGAGGGACAGCTAGTCAGGTCTGTGGAGTCTGCAGGGTGAGCGGCTTCGGGGAGGGAGGACCCCCAGGATCTGAGCAGAGTTGGGGGAGACGGAAGGAAGGTGAGCGGGGCAAAGGACTTGGGGCCTGGTGCCCAGGGCGCTGGGAGGATGCTGGGGGAGCCCATCGGGTCCTGCAGCCTCCCGGTGGGGTCTGGCTGTGGGGGCAGGGAGCTGGGGGACTGAGCAGGGGTTCAGGCTTTGAGTGACCCCTGTGAGCCTCAGTTTCCTTATCTGCAAAATGTGCCTGTAGGAACAGGCCCTGTGAGATGGGGAGATTTCTGAGACCAGATCTGCCCAGTGTGAGCCTGGGGTCTGTCACAGGGGGTGCTCGCGACGCCTGGAGGAGACATGCAGGTGGCCCGCCTGGTGCCTGGCTGACGGCTCTCCCCGTTCCACTCGCAGAGTCCCCAGAAGTGAGGGCCACTCCTGAGGGGCCGCCGGCAGCAGAGGAGCCGCGGGCAGCGGAGGATTCGGATTTGGGCCGCCGCTGACGGAAGAGACCCCCGGAGGCGGGCTGACCCCAGGCGCCCCGCTCCCTGGGCTGCCGGCTGAGCTGCATGCTCCTCCTGAGAGCGGAGAGTGCGCATGCGTGGGGCTGACAGGGGTGCGGGGCCTGGGAACGGAAGGGAGGACTTTTATACTTTTGTATCTTTGTAACCAGAGAGATATGCGTATGTTATTTTTTAGCTTTTCTGTTGCCTGGGGTTCTGAGGCGGGGCTGGGCGGGGAGGGGGCCGAGGGGAGAGGCACAGAGTTTGACTCCGTTGGGGTTCCACCAGATGCTCTTTTCTCTCCTCTTAACTGGGCGGCTCGGGCAGATCCCCCCCCCACCCCAGGTGATCAGAACACCGCCAGGGCCCTTGGCTTTTTCTTGGATGCAAACTCCTGAGACTGGGGGTGGGGCTTGGAAACAAGGGTCCCCTGGCCGCCTCACAGGGCCCCCTCGTGCCGCCCCTCCCCGTGGGTTTGGGTGTTCACGGTGCGGAGCCCCTGCCGTTACTGCCTTATGACCGAGGACTGCTGCTGGTGCCGGGGAGCCGGGGAGCCGGGGAGCCGGGTCCTCCTCCCAGAGGGCTGCAGGCCTCGCGCCACCGCCCGCAGAGGGCGCCTGCCCTGCTGTGAGCAGAGCTGTCTGGTGCCCGTGATTCCCGCCAGGACTCATGCCGAGGGCTGGGTGGGAGGGACAGCCAGGGATCAGAACCAAGGGACTGACGATGCCCAGTGTAGGTGCCACCCCCATGTTTACAGGAGCGCCCGGCCGGCACCGGCTGAGCAAGCGGCTCCCTCCCGCGCCCACCCCCTTCCGCTGGGAGACCGGACTGTTAGGACCCTGTGCACAAAACTCCGTTTGATTGCTTTGTCTGATGTCCGGAACTGGGAACTTCTGCATTTTGTTACTTTGTTTACAGGTCAGGATTGAAAACATTTTAAGCCTTTGTTTACAACTGGAACTTTTTACACTTTGTTTACAGTTTACAATGTTTCCACCCCCTTTGTTTACAAGTGGGCGGTAGCAAAAGTGGGAGAGGGGCTGGAGGAGCCCACCTGGCAGGACCCTGGCCCTCTGCGGGGTGTGTAACCCCCGCTGTCCCACCAGAGGTCAGCCCTGACTGCCTGCTGGACAGCAGGACAGCACCGGGAGGCCTCCTCTTACCACCGGGACGGGGTCTTGCAGGGTTGGGGGCGGGGCGGGCAGACGGTCCCTCCTCCGCGGATGCTCTTGGGAGCAGTTTCCCAGGAGACTGAACGCTCTACTTGACTGACAGGTGCCAAACCCCACCGGCCAGGACCCGGCTCTGCTGACCCGAGCGACCCCGCCCTTGCAGGGCTGAGGTCCGCGGCCGGGAGAGGGGCTGTCCTTGCTATGTCCTGGCTCTGTAGATGCCCCCCTCTGGGGTCGCCCCCTTCAGCCCGTGGCCCCTCTTCCTGTCTGTGTACATTGCTCCGTGAAGCCGCGCTCTGTTTTGGGAATAAACTTCTATAGAAAATGGTTATTGTCTCTCTCTTAAAAATGTATGATTTCAGAGAGAGGAAGGGAGAGAAACATCAGTTTGTTGTCCCACTTATGCACTCATTGGTTGGTTCTTTTTTATATATATATACTAGGGGCCCGGTGCACGAAATTCGTGCACTGGGGGGGGGGAGTGTCCCTCAGCCCAGCCTGCTCCCTCTCACATACTGGGAGCCCTCAGGGGTTGACCCCCATCACCCTCCAATCGCAGGATCGGCCCCTTGCCCAGGTCTGACGCCTCTGACAGAGGCGTCAGGCCTGGGCAGGGGACCCTCATTTCCCCCCATCACTGGTTCTGCCCCCAGCCCAGGCCTGATGCCTCTGGCCCAGGCATCAGGCCTGGGCAGGGGACCCCCAGACCCTCCGATTGCTGGCTCTGCCCCTTGCCCAGGCCTGATGCCTCAGCCAGAGGCGTAGACCCCCATCACCCTCTGATCACCTGATTGGCCCCTTGCCCAGGCCTGACGCCTCCGCCAGAGGTGTCAGGCTTGGACAGGGGACCCCCATCTCCCCCCGATCACTGGCTCTGGCCCCCGCCCAGGCCTGAGGCCTCTGGCCCAGGAATCATGCCTGGGCAGGGGACCCCCATCTCCCTCTGATCGCTTGCTCCACCCCCTGCCCAAGCCTGACGCCTCTGACCCAGGCTTCAGGCCTGGGCAAGGGGACCATCATATCCCCCCAATCCCCGGCTCAGCCCCCCGCCCAGGCCTGATGCCTCGGCCAGAGGAGTTGACCCTCATCACCCTCCGATCACCAATCACCGGATCGGCCCCTTGACCAGGCCTGAGGCCTCTGCCAGAGGTGTCAGGCCTGGGCAGGGGACCCCCAGCTCCCCGCGGTTGCAGGCTCCGCCCCTGCCCAGGCCTAATGCCTCTGACTGAGGCGTCCGGCTCGGGCAGGGGGGACCCGCAGCTGCAGCGGCCCCGCGATCGTGGGCTCCACTTTAGGCCCAGGCAAGGGACCCCTAGCTCCCGGGACTGCCAGCTTTTACCGTGCCCAGCTCCCATCGCTGGCTCCACCCCTACTTCCTGCTATCACTGGCCAGGGCGGCAAAGGCGCCTGATTCTCCAATCATGGCTGGGGGGCAGGGCAAAGGCGGCCCCAGGGCCGCCTTTGCCCTGCCCCCCAGCTCTTAGCTCCCCCCTGGGTTTCCGATCACTGTCAGTGGCAGGGAGCTTCTTCCTGCTTTCCCTTTCGCCTCCCTGCATTGTGCCTACATATGCAAATTAACCGCCATCTTGTTGGCAGTTAACTGCCAATCTTAGTTGGCAGTTAACTGCCAATCATAGTTGGCAGTTAATTTGCATATAGCCCTGATTAGCCAATGAAAAGGGTATCGTCGTACGCCAATTACCATTTTTCTCTTTTATTAGTGTAGATATTTTTATTGATTTCTGAGAGGAAGGGAAAGGGAGATGGAAACATCAATGATGTAAGAGAATCATTGATCGGCTGCCTCCTGCTCGCCCCCTACTGGGGATGGAGCCCAAAAACCCGGGCCTGTGCCCTTGACTGGAATTGAACTCAGGACCCTTCAGTCCACAGGCAGACGCTCTATCCACTGGGCCACACCGGCCAGGGCCATTGGCTGCTTCTGGTAGCTGCTCTGACAGGGGTGGACAGGCTCCAGCCAGCGGGGCCCCTGGCCAGGCCTCTGGTCTCTCGTCGGTGGGTAGGAGGTGGCTGTGGCGACCCAGGAGGCCAGGCTCTGGGAGAAACCTGAGCGGGACCTTCTCCTGAGGCTCAGCTATTTTTAGCCCATGAAATGGGCGAGCCCGGGGCTCTCATCCCCTTTGCCCTCAGTTCTGGCCTCACCTTGTGACTGGGCCCCAGTAAGGGCCGTGGGGAACCCCGCCTCCGCAGGGCAGGCCGGGCTGCAGGCAGCTGCGGACTTCACTTGCCTGGCCCGGGTCAGGAGCGCTCAGAGCTGCCCTTGCTGACCCTGCAGCCCGTGGACAGCGCCGGCCCCGGCAGCCTCTGCGATTTGGAGCCGTGGGGACATCACGTTCCGCTCGGAAACCTTGGGGGGGGGGGGCAGCATTCCCGGGCGGGGCTGGGGGGGAGCCTCACTTGGGGCTGGGTGTTTGTCCAGAGTTGGAGGGAGGCTTCCGGCCCTTCCCGTCTGGGAGCAAAAGCCCGAGGGTGGCGCCCGCAGGGGCACAAGCGGCCCCACGACCCGGACACCCACCCCCACGGGGCTGAGGCTGGGGTCGCCAGTCGCGCCCCTCGGCATCCCAGCCTCGCGGGGGTTTCCTTTCCTATTCCCCGGGGCCTCCCCAAGGAGCCCCGTAAGGAGCCGGCCCGGGGGCCCCCGTCTGCAGACCCCCCCCCCGTCCCCCCCCCCAGCCCCGCTCGCTCAGTCAGGAGGGCGGGGCCCGGCGGAGCGCCCGCTCCGGCCGCGGGGCAGAAGGAGTTAAATCTCCCCCCCGCGGGGCCCGCCCCGCCCAGGGCGCCCCGCCGAGGCCCCGCCCCGGAACGCTGATTGGCCCGAGCCTCTCCCGTCCTGCCCGGCGATTGGCTCCCGGGGGCGCGCCGCAGCCCCGGCCCGCGCCGCAGCCCCGCCCCCCGGCCCGTAGCGGCCTCGGTCCGCGTGGCTGGAGCGGCGGGCGGCTGGCAGCGCGCCCGCCCCGGAGCTGTCGGAGGCGTCGGGGTGAGTGCAGGGCGCGGCCGGGTCCCGCCTGCACCGCCCCGCTTCCCTGCTCCCGCCGGTTCCCTGCGGGCAGCGTCCCAGCTGCTGCGAGGGATGGGCGGGCGCCTGGGACCGCGGACTCCAGGGCGGGGCGGGGGGCGGCGGGGGCGGCGCGCCCTGGAGTCCGCCCAGGAGGTGCGCGCGGGCTGCGTTGGTGCCCGAGGTCGCTGCACCGAGCCCGTGGGGAGGCCTGGCCCACCCAGCTGGGCCCCTGGCCCGGTACCGAGCGCGGGGGTTCGGGCCGCTGAGCTCTGCCCGAAGGAGGGGCCCGGGATGTAGGCCCCGCCTGCCGGCGCCGGCCCTGCCCGAGCGGGGAGACCCGAGTGACTCAAGGAGGAGGGGCGCGGGGCTCAAAGATCTCCGAGCCGGCGGTGCCAGTCCCCGAGGATCTGTGCGCCGCGCACGCCCTCCTCCGAGCGACCGGGCACCCGGTGCAGAGCCTTTCCCGGCGAGTGCCCGCTCCTGGGTGGCACCCGCCCCGGGGCAGAGCTGCCTTCTCAGCCGGGAGAGCTTTCCTTCAGGTAAGGTGTCCCAGGTGAGGGCTCCCCCAGGTGAGGGCTCCCCCAGGTGAGGGCTCCCCCAGGTGAGGTCCCCTCCCAGGTGAGGGCTCCCCCAGGTGGGCGGACCGTCCCTGCCGGTGAACGCTCCCAGCTGGTGGGAGCTTCTGGCAGGTCTAGCGAACCCCCCTCTGATAGCTCCTATTTCCAGGGCCAGGGGAGCTCCCCCCCATGTGAGGGCTCCCCCAGGGATGACCTCCTGCTGCTAAGTGAGGTTATGCCCCCTCTTCCTGTGGGAACTCGGGGTCGATTCTCCCCAGGACAGAGGCAGCTGGCGGGTGAAACTTGCCTGCGGGTGAGGCTGTCCCCGGAGGCCCCCCTTCCCTTGTGGGGAGGGGCCTCTGAAGAGGGGTGTGCCTGAGGGCCAGGTCCCCTTTGCTGGGTCCTTCCTGTCTGGGCTCCCAGCCAGGCAGGGGCTCGGGGGCAGCTGGGAAAGGACTCAGGCTGAGCAGGGCTTGGCTGGGGGAGGCCCAGGGGCTCAGGGGAGGAGACTGGAGGGGCAGCCGGCCTGGGACCCGGCGGGTGGACACTCCGGCTGAGCAGATACCTCGGGCTGGAGGCGTGGCCTTGCTCATCCCCTTGTCTCCTGATGGGGGACTTCGGCCCAGGAGGAGCTTCCACCAGCCAAAGTTCAGGCTCTGCCCCTGCCGCACGGGCGTGGGGCCAGCTGGAGGTTGGACCCACTGAGATCTTGGGGCCTCGAGAAGTCAGATGGGCGATGCTCTGGTCCGACGGGGCGGTGTGGGGGGTTGGGCCAGGGGTGCTCTCACTGTGTCTCTGGTCTCGCCACCCTAGACCGGGGGACACCCAGCTACTGCGGGCCACCACGGAGGCAATGGAGCGGAGGAGGCGGGACTACCGTGTGGAGCGGCAGCTGCTGGACCAGGAGCAGCTGGAGGAGCTGGGGCGCTGGGGCCCGGCACCCCGGACCCGCTGGTGGCGAACCTCTTTGCAGTAAGACTGAGGATGGGGGCGGGCCGCCGGCGGGACTTAGGCAGCCCCCGTGCTTGATACCGACCCCGTGTCCCCAGGTGCTCCCGGGCCCGGGCCCGAGCCCTGCTGCTGCAGCACCTGCCCGTCGTGGCCTGGCTGCCCCGGTATCCTGTGCGCGAGTGGCTCCTGGGCGACCTGCTGTCTGGCCTGAGCGTGGCCATCATGCAGCTGCCACAGGGTGAGGCCCTGATTCGGAGCTGCACCCTCAGCCTTCGGGCGGTGACCTGGCCTGCAAACCTTACCCCCCCCCCCCCCCCCCAAAAAAATAACCCTAGCCCTAGCCAGTTTGGCTCAGTTGATAGAGCATCAGTCCAAGGACTGAAGGGTCCTGGGTTCGATTCCAGTCAAGGGCACATGCCTGGGTGTGGGCTCTATCCCCAGTGTGGGACATGCGGGAGGCAGCCCATCAATGATTCTCTTCCACCGTTGATGTTTCTCATTGATGTTTCTATCACCCTCTCCCCTTCCTCTCTGAAGTCAATAAAAGTACATTAAACAAAAAAATAACCCTGAAGCCATGACCCCTGCCCCTGGAACGGTGGCCCGTGACCTGGTGCTGGGATTTCCTCATTCTCTCAAGGCTCAGCCTCCAAACCCACATGCTCCCGCCCCACCTGCAGGCCTGGCCTACGCCCTGCTGGCTGGACTGCCGCCGGTGTATGGCCTCTACAGCTCCTTCTACCCTGTCTTTATCTACTTCCTGTTTGGCACTTCCCGGCACATCTCGGTGGGTGAGTGGAGCCAGGCCCAGCTTGACAGGACGATGCCCACATCCTCCGCGGAGGGCAGGGTGAGGGAGGGCCGAGCGGGGCAGCTGGGAGACGGCCTGAGGGTCATTCCCAGGCAGGATGAGGCCTGTGAGGCAGGGCCGCAGGCACAGGTACCTGACGTGAGCAGGGGGTACGGGGCGGGGGTGTGGGGGAGGGCAGAGGGCGCAGGGCCCATGTCTGGCCACCGGAGCCAGGGCTCCCACCTGACCCCCAGCACGGCCTCCGTTGCACAGTGGAGTCTGGGAACATCTGTCTAGAACTGACGTCGCCCGCCTCTCCCTTAAGGCCAGGGCTCCCGGTAGGACAGCGTCCGCTCCCCGTCAGACCTGCCTGTCCCTGCAGGCACCTTTGCTGTCATGTCCGTGATGGTGGGTAGCGTGACGGAAGCCCTGGTCCCGGACGAGGCCGTGAACGCCACCGTCAATGTGACGGCCAGGGATGCTGACCGGGTGCTGGTGGCCTCCTCTCTCAGCGTCCTGGTGGGCCTCTTCCAGGTGCGGAGCGGTCAGGAGGGGCCCCGCTGTCCCCGCCACTGCCAACCCCCTCTGCCCCGCCAGCTCCCCTGTGTCTGAGCCTCACCATCCTCCTCATCGCACCCCCTCCGATCCCTCCTGCCCTGGGCGCTGGTCCAGCCACCCCAGGCCCCTGACCGCCGCGGCCGGCCCACAGGTGGGGCTGGGCCTGGTGCACTTTGGCTTCGTGGTCACCTACCTGTCCGAGCCGCTGGTGCGCGGCTACACCACGGCCGCCGCCGTGCAGGTCTTCGTCTCGCAGCTCAAGTACGTGTTCGGCCTCCAGCTGAACAGCTTCTCTGGGCCGCTGTCCCTCATCTATGTGAGTGAGGGCGGGAGGAGGCCGGGGTGGTGCCCGTGACGCTGAGGGCTGGCGTGACCCCGCCTCCCTTCAGACGCTGCTGGACGTCTGCTGGAAGCTGCGCCAGAGCGTGGTGGGCGCCGTGGTCACCGCCGCCGTGGCAGGGCTGGTGCTGGTGGCCGTGAAGCTGCTGAACGACAAGCTGAGGAGACACCTGCCCCTGCCCATCCCCGGGGAGCTGCTCACGGTTCGGCTCCAGGGCACGGGGCGGGGGGCCGGGCAGGCTGCGCCCGGTGGGCACCCCCAGGGCTAAGCCTCACTGGCGGCACCGGTGAGAGGTCCTCGGGTGGGGGGACCACGCAGGAGGCCCCGTGGCCGCCTCCCCTCTCACGGACTCCCCCCAGCCCCTCCCGGAGGTTTGGCTCTCGACCTCCCGCTCCATCCCCTGCAGCAGTGCCAGCGCACCCCCCTTCTGTCCCCGCAGCTCATCGGGGCCACGGCCATCTCCTACGGCGTGGGCCTCCAGCACAGGTTCGGGGTGGATGTCGTGGGCAGCATCCCTGCAGGGTGAGCTCCGGCCCCTGGAGGTGAGGGAAGGCTGGGCCCAGGCAGCGCCTTCCTCTGGCCTCACAGACGCCCCTCGCAGGCTGGTGCCCCCCGTGGCCCCCAGCCCCCAGCTGTTCGCCAGTCTCGTGGGCCACGCCTTCGCCATCGCCGTGGTGGGGTTCGCCATCGCCATCTCGCTGGGGAAGATCTTCGCCCTGAAGCATGGCTACCGGGTGGACAGCAACCAGGTCTGGGGGCGAGACGGGGGACACGAAGGGGCACACTGGTTACCAGAGACCCCGGGACCTGGGGGGGAGTGTCCGGGGGGACCATGCGGGGCTGAGGGTGGAGAGGGGACACGGGACAGCAGGCCAGTCCTCGGGCTCCAGGGGGATGGCGGTGGGGACGCCGCGGGGCCGGGCACGCCGGTGACGGCTCCTCCCTGCCCCCAGGAGCTGGTGGCTCTGGGCCTCAGCAACCTCGTCGGGGGCGTCTTCCAGTGCTTCCCCGTGAGCTGCTCCATGTCCCGGAGCCTCGTCCAGGAGAGCGCCGGGGGCAACACGCAGGTGGGCGCAGGGGGCAGGCGTGCGCGGGGCCCAGCCTCTGCGCACAGACCTGGTGACCCCGCCCGCTCACCCCAACCCCCAGGTTGCCGGAGCCGTCTCCTCCCTCTTCATCCTCATCATCATCCTCAAACTTGGGGAACTCTTCCAAGACCTGCCCAAGGTGAGCCCCACCCACACCCACACCCACCCCCACCCCACACCCCACCCACCCACACCCCACCCACACCCACACCCCACCCACACCCACACCCGCACCCAGACAGGCCCTGGGCTCAGAGCCGGTCAGGTCCCAGGTGAGATCTTTGGGGTGAGACTGGAGCTAGGGGTCAAGGGTGAGAACCTTTCAGAGTCAGACCCACGTGGTCAGGCCGGGGTGGGCGTGGGTGATGCCCGTGCGTGGGGTCAGCCGGCTCCGCCCCCAGGCGGTCCTGGCGGCCATCATCATCGTGAACCTGAAGGGCATGCTGCTGCAGTTCCGGGACATCTGCTCCCTGTGGAGGGCGAACCGCGTGGACCTGGTGAGCGCCGGGCCAGGGGGGGCCTCCGCCCAGTGTCCCGCGGGCCCCGTGACCCCGTGTCTGCTTCCAGCTCATCTGGCTGGTGACCTTCGTGGCCACCATCCTGCTGAACCTGGACCTGGGCCTGGCCGTGGCCGTGGCCTTCTCGCTGCTGCTCGTGGTGGTCCGCACGCAGCGGTGAGTCCCGTCCCACCTCCCACCGGAGGGTGAGAGCCACACGGCTCCCCCGGCTCCCCCGGTTCCCCCACATCTTGGGGTGACCCAGGCTCCTCGTTCTTCCTCATCACCCCTCACGCACCCCCTACTCGCCATCTCTCCCCAGGCCCCACTATTCTGTCCTGGGGCAGATTCCAGACACAGATGTTTACAGAGACGTGGCAGAGTACGCAGAGGTGAGGGCCGGAGGGAGGCCGGGGGTGGGGCCGGGGCACAATGGGCCTTTGTGAGTCCCTTCCACGCCTGACAAGGACACGTTGGTCCCTGGAGTTTCGGGGGAGGCATTGGGATCCATGACCCCCACTCGGTGTCCGAGGGGGTAGGGAGGGCCAGAGGACCCGGGGCAGCTGGGCCTGGGCCTCGGGGTCTCAGCCAGTGGCACTAGCCCGTCCTGCAGGCGGTGCTGGGCCAGGGGTGCGAGGGCAGGTCCTGGGCATCGTCCCAGGCTGAGTGCTGGGCACGGAGATGGGGCCCGGAAGGAACCAGCCTGCCCCCGACGTGGAGACTTGGGCTGAGCACATAGGACCAGGCCGGGAGGGAGGACGCGCCAGCAGCTCAGCCAGACGGAAAGGGAGGGGCAGGGCCGAGCGGGGCCGAGACCTGGGCTGGGCCTGCGTGGTGGCCGCTGGGGAAGGTCACTGTCTGCACGCAGCTCGCAGCGGACAGACCGCAGGAGGCCTGGGCAGGGGGCCCACGGGGAGGCCAGGGCAGGGGGCCCACGGGGAGGCCAGGGCAGGGGGCCCATGGGGGGGCCAGGGCAGGGGGCCCACGGGGAGGCCTGGGCAGGGGGCCCACAGGAGGCCAGGGCAGAGGGCAGGAGCAGGACGAGGATCAGGGTGACACAGGCCGCAGGCTGGGCCCCCGCTGGCTGGGAGCAGAGGGTTGGGGGGGCACTGGGGTGCACGGGGCAGGAGAGGCAGGAGAATGAGATGCTACAGGAGAGAGGGCTCAGCCGCCCCACCTGACCCTCCCCCAGGCCAGGGAGGTCCCGGGCGTGAAGGTCTTCCGCTCCTCAGCCACTGTGTACTTCGCCAACGCTGACCTCTACAGCGACGCGCTGAAGCAGAGGGTGAGGCTGGGGTCAGGGTCAGGTCAGAGGGGCCTCGCCTCCCGGGCGCCCACCCCCCTCCCGGGGGCCCACCCCCCTCCCCGGGGCCACCCCCCTCCCAGGCGCCCGCACCCCAACCTTCGCCCCTAGTGCGGCCTTCGCCCCTAGTGCGGCGTGGACGTCGACCACCTCATCTCCCGGAAGAAGAAGCTGCTCCGGAAGCAGGAGCTGAAGCTGAAGCGCCTGCGGAAGAAGACCCAGAAACAGGCCCAGAAACAGGCAGGGACCCGCGGCCAGCCCCAGCCCCGGCCGGCTCCTGCCTGACCCCCTCTTCCCTGACCCCTGACCCCTGCTCCTCGCTCCCTGCGGGGGCTGTTCCCCACCTCTGAGCCCCTGGCAGCAGAGCCCCCTCCATCGGGGTGTCCCCGGGCTGGTAGAACCCCGCCTCCCGCCCAGAGCCAGGGGCGACGCCAGGCTGCGGCCAGCTGCTGGACGGCTCTCCTGTCCCCCTGCCCGTCCCAGGCCTCTGCCTCCACGGGCACTTCTGTCCCCATCGATGTCAACACCAGCGACGGTGCCATCAAGAGCCGGGATGAGGACGGCCCCAAGGCCCAGGTGAGGTCGGGGGGTGGGGGGGGAGCCACGAGCTGCAGAGATGGGGGCGGGGCGCCCCCCGCGGGGGAAGCCATGGGCCTGCCGCGGTTCCGGAGGGGTCCCCGGTTCCGGAGGGGTCCCCGGGGCGAGGCCGCAGGGTTCTGCTTGTGGCTTCCTCTCTGATCCAGGCCCCAGAGCCTGTGCTCGGGTCGAGGGGGAGGGGGAGGGTGTGTGGGGAAGATGAGGGGCCAAAGGGGACGCCCAGCTCCCTTAGAGGCGCAGGTGGGTGCTGGCGTCTGCAGGGCACGGTGCGTGGGTGTCGGGGTCTCTCAGCCCCTGCCCCTCCGCCCAGCTGAGGGGGGGACACGGTCCCCCAGCACCTCCCTTCTCATGGGTCCCAAGTAAGCCCGCGCCCAGGAGGTAATGGGACACGCACGTCAGGGTGTGTTGTCTGAGTCGGGGTGCCCTCTCCTGTGTGTCTCCCAGTGTCCCTCCTGTCTGCATACAGGAGGCTCCCCATGGCCATGTCATGTGTCCCCTGCACCCCATGTGTGGGTGCTTCGTGCTTGTCCCACACCTGCCCCGTGTCCCTGCATGTCTGTGCGGATCCCCGCCCCCCGCCCCGGGGGCAGCCTTGAAGGGTGTCTGGCTCCCCAGCAGGTGAGCACGGAGCATGAACTAGCGGAGCCAGCGGCCAGCGGGCAGGAGGGTGCCCAGGCCCCGGACGGGTGCACGCTGAAGAGCCTGGGCCTGGCCCCGCCCGCCTTCCACAGCCTCGTCCTGGACCTGGGCGCCCTCTCCTTCGTGGACACCGTGTGCATCAAGAGCCTGAAGAACGTAAGGCCGGGCGCCCCTTGAAGGCCCTGACCCCTGACGGGCGCAGGAGCCCTCTGAGCCCTGACCCCCACCCTGAACTTCCCTCCAAACCCCTCCCCTCCCCCCTGAACCTGGCCCCTTTTCCGCTCCAGATTTTCCGTGACTTCCGGGAGATCGAGGTGGAGGTGTACATGGCCGGCTGCCAGGGTGCGTGGGGTGGGCACCTTGAGTGGTTTGGGAAGAGGGCGGGGCTTCAGGAAGGAGCCTTCCCTGGAGCTGGACTCCTGGAAGGCGGGGTCAAGGGTCACGGGTGAGGCAGGCTGACCTGCAGCCTGGGCGGAGCGGTGGTGGCGGCGGCGCCTGGCGGCTCCGGGAGTCAGGAGGGCCCGCCCTCGCCCGCAGCCCCCGTGGTCACCCAGCTGGAGGCCGGGCACTTCTTCGACGCGTCCGTCACGAAGCAGCACCTCTTCGCCTCCGTCCACGACGCCGTCCTCTTCGCCCTCCAGCACCCGCGGTCCGGCCCCGTCAGCCCTGTTCTGGTGAGCCGGGCCCTGGCCGCTGAGCCCGCTTACTGCTCGTCCCCACCCTGACCCAGCTCCCCCTCCCCCCTGCCTGGAGATGGAGCTGGCGGCAGGGGCAGGTCCGGGAGGCGGTGTGTGCCCTGGGTAACTGACGGCGCTCCCCTCCGCTGCCCGCTCAGGTCACCAAGCTCTGACCTCGCTGCCGCCTGCGGAGACGGCCGCCTCTGGGCTGCGGGGGGCTGAGCACCCCCATCCGCTCCGGAAGTCACTCGGGAGTCCCCTCCGCACGCACACACGACTCAGGGATGGAGGGCCCGACTCCACACACACTGCCGTCGCCTGGGCTGGGCCCTGGCCAGGTCGGGGGTGGGCATGAGTGTTTTCAGCTTCAGGAATAAAGACTCATTTGCCCAACACCCGGCTCTGCTGCGACTGGTGGGCACCAGGGGGCCGTGGCCCTGGCCCCTGACTCTTCTTATGCCCCAAAGTGGGAACTGGCCTTAAATGTCGGGAGCCAGGGTGCAGAAGGCGGGCCGGGCCCGGGGCGGGGCACGCAGGCTGGCGTTTTCCCAGCCACACAGCCCTGGCACTGGGCCTCCCTGGTGCAGTCGCTGGGACCAGCTGCCTCAGGAAGGGCCTGTCCTCGGGGTCCCCCTGTAGGGTCGGGCAGGGCCAGCCTCTGAGCAGCCCAGTGGGGGGTGGGGGGGGGGGTGTCTGAGCAACCGGAGGCGGAAGCGCCCGCGCTCACAGGTGCGGCTGGTCCCACTTAGAGGTAAGAGTGCGAGTGACTGATTTGCTTGGGAAAACGCCGCTGTTAGAGGTCACCTGGGCTCTGCAGGTCAAGGTCAGCCAATCTCCTCCTAAAACGCCAACATCTGCCCCGGATGGTATGCTCAGTGGGTAGAGTGTCGGACTGGGGACTGAGAGGTCCCGGGTTCGATTCCAGTCAGGGGCACAGGCCTGGGTTGCAGGCTCGATCCCCAGTAGGGGGCGTGCAGGAGGCAGCCAATACCTGATTCTGTCTCATCATTGACGTCTCTTTCTCTCCCTCTCCCTTCCTCTCTGAGACCAATAAAAGCAGTTAGAATAAAATAAAACGCCGACATCTGGGCCTATGGCCGGTGGGCAGCAGTAGGCTTTCTGCCAGCGACGCTCAACTGGGGGTGGGAGGCCCTGGGCCTCGGTGGGGGACGTACCAGCACCCGCTCCTGGGTGCCTCCTGGTTACTCACGGAGACAGGAAATGCCCCGAGCGCTTGCAGCTGGGCCCGTCCCAGTCCCAGCCGCTGAGTCACCTTGACCAGCTCTGCTTCCCGCTCCCCCAGGCCCAGGACGTGGGCCGTCTGTCTGCTCTGCCAGCCGCGTCCTGGCTCCGGGACTGCCTGGCGCATGGCAGTGCCTGGTAAATATTGGCCGAGTGGAGCTTACGTGCCCAGTGAAAGGCAGGCCTGCGGGGAGAGCTCGCGGCTCCGCAGAAACGCTGGGCAGGAAGTAAAGGGTCACCGGAGGGCAGAGGGCCTGCTGCCCGGACGGCCAGGGAGGTCTGACAGGTCACATGTGATCGGGAGCCAGCTGCCGCCGAGGAGTGAAGGGCAGTGCGCTCAGGCGCGGGGTGGGAGGGGGGCGGAGCACTCAGACCAGGGGGCTCGGGCCGTACTCTGAGGGAGGGGCCACGTCTGTCTTTTTAAATACGTTTATTGATTCCAGAGAGGGAGAGAGAGGAACATCAATGATGAGAGGGAATCACCAATCAGCTGCCACCTGCACACCGCACACTGGAGATGGAGTCTGAAACCTGGGCGTGTGCCCCAACCAGGAATTGAACCCTGACCTCTTGGTTCATAGGTCGAAGCTCAAACACTGAGCCCCCCCTCACCCCCCCCACCCCCCGCCCACAGGCCCCACTCTTGAGCACTCACTCCGCTGCTGCAGGCGGGGCAGGCGGGGGGCTGCCTTAGAGTTTTAGGGGGTGAGTGTGAGGTGTGGAGCAGGGAGGGCAAAGGAGCCCGCCCCCAGCCCCCACTGGAACCGCTGCCTCCCCAGGCCCGCCCGCCCGCCCCCTCCCGGCCTGGCACTGCCCCGCCCCCAGCCCCCACTGGAACCGCTGCCTCCCCAGGCCCGCCCGCCCGCCCCCTCCCGGCCTGGCACTGCCCCCCCCAGCCCCCACTGGAACCCGCTGCCTCCCCAGGCCTGCCGCGGGGGAGGGCTGTTTGGCCCGTTGCCAGGCGCCCAGGCCCCGGGTTCCGGGTTCTGCTGGCACGGGTTCCGCTGGCACTCGCTGTCGCCATGCAGTACGCGCCGGCCTTCCTGCTCTCGCTCCTCCTCCTGGCCATGTCTGCTCCCTCCCAGGCCTGGTCTCGGCCCCTGTGGTACCAGGTGGGGCTGGACTTGCAGCCCTGGGGGTGCCAGCCAAGCAGCCTGGACGGCTGCGGGGTCAGCCTGGGCTGTCCCGGCCACTGGCTGGGCCTGGGGATGAGCCCCATCTACTCGGTGACCGGGGTCATGCTCACCAGCGCCATGATGCTGATGGTGGGCCGCAAGGTGCTGCAGCGGCGGTGCCCGCAGGGCGCCAGGAGCGAGGTGAGAGCCTGCTGGTCCCCCAGCCTCCTCCCTGGACCGACACCCAGTGAACCCGTCCTCCCTCCACCCGCCCCGCCGCCCACCAGCCTCCTGCCACATCCGCGGGGCCCCTGCTGCCCCCCTACACCCCACGGTCCGTACATATGTCCGCACCCATTGATCCCTGACCGTGCCCCAGGGCCAGGACCCTGCCCCTCCATCTCCTTTCAATGCCTAGTCCTCATCCAGCCCCCAGGGCCCCATGGCCACTCCCGCCCACAGACCCTCCATCACCCAGCTCCCCCCCCCCCGACCAGCTCATCGCCCCAGCCCCAGGGGGGCCCCGCGTCGCGCCCCTGTCCACCCCTCTGCTCTCACGCTGCCTCTCGGTCCTACTCAGGTCCTGCAGGTGCCCGCTCACACCCCTGGACTCGGTAAGCGGCGGAGGACCCCCATCTCCGACCACGCCCTGCTGGTCACGGTCCTGCACATGTTGGACGCCCTCCTGGCCCAAATCCAGGGCCACCTGCAGCATCTGGCCGCGCAGCAGCCCCGGCCAATAAAGGGCACTCCCACCCCGTGTGGGTGACCAACACGCCTCCGCCTGGTGGGCCCTGGGGGGGCCCGAGGCGCTGGGCCCCGCTGGGACTGTGTCTGTCTCCCTGGGTCCCCTCCTACGTGTCGAACCAGCAGCTGACTCACTGCTCCACTGCCCCCCCCACTGACCCGCCTCCCTAAGGGTGTCACCCAGAAATACAGCTGCTATTCTGGGGCTCCCCGGAGGCGCCCAGGGGGGTGGGAGGAGACTTGGGTGGTCCAGGGAGGGAGGCCCAGAGGTGATGACCAGCCGGGGCTGCTAGCGGGGCTTGGGGCCTGAGCTGGGGCGGGAGGGGAGGGGGGGAGGGGAGCCCCGGCTGCCTCCCCCTCGGTGGTGCCTCCAACCTGTGCTCTGGCACCTGAGTGGCCCTTGCTCCAGGGCCTCCCAAGGGGGCCCTCACCCCTTCCTCTCCCTCCCCGCCGCAGGCAGCCCGGCATGTGGCCACCGAGCCTGTGCACTCTTAGGGTCTCTGTTTTAGAAACACAACATGGCGTTACGAATTCAAAACTAGAAGCAAGTGCGCTGGGATGACGAGGAAAGAAATGACACACGTTACAGCGTCGGTGAAACTGCAGCGCGAGGCCCAGGACCAGAGCACGTCTGGGTCCCGACATTTCTGTACCGGCCCCCGCCCCCCGTCCGCCGTCCGCCGCTCGCTCTGCTGGCCTCTGCAGAGGGGTCTTCC
This sequence comes from Myotis daubentonii, assembly GCF_963259705.1. NCBI lineage: Eukaryota > Metazoa > Chordata > Mammalia > Chiroptera > Vespertilionidae > Myotis > Myotis daubentonii. The sequence continues at coordinate 58,599,102 of NC_081853.1, forward strand.
ACACCCAGGCGGAGGGCAGCTCCGTCCTGACACGCCGCGTGAGGTTTGTGTCTCGGTTACTGGCGGTTAGGAAAGGCCTCTCCCCGCGTGCTGTGTGTGCGGTCACACCCATGGCCTGGGCTGTTGGCACATCGGAGAAACTTCCAGCAACGCTTCTATAAGAGACGCTGTGAGAGCTGGAATAATTGTCCACAGACTCCTTCTCGGCCCACAGTTTCTAGCCTTGGGCGCCGGGGCAGGTTCTGAATGGAGGACCTTGGCCTCCGTCCTGGGCCCAAGAGGGTGGAGGCCTAGAGGCCACTCCCCCGGGACAGGCAGGGACAATGAGCTGAGACACAGGCGTGGAGCAAACATCATGTCCCTCTAAACCCAAACCAAGTGCCTTCCTGTGGTAGACGTGCCCCCCAGAGCCTCATCACAGCGGGACTCCCCGATGCCCAAGGACTCCCCGAAAACATCCTGAGCTCCCCCTTAGAGTGCGCTTCCCAGAGAACCCAACCCGGGACGGTCCCCCATTCGCCTTCCTCTTGGCTGCACCCCCAAATGTCACAGCCCCTCCAGTGTCACCTGCACAAGGGGAAGCAGGGTGGAGGGGTGTCCCAGTGGGAGAGGACAGAGGGCCTGACTGGGTGCGGTTGGACTCTCTTAATTTTGTGCGTTTTCAAAAATGACTTGATCCTACGGACACACTCCTGGGGGTTCTTCACAGGCCGGGGCGTACGTAAAGGGCACTGGAGGCTGAGAGCGCGTCATCAGCCGGCTGTTAGGTCCACGTCTACACTCCGCGAGGTTTACCGCGCACCTACTGCGTGCCAGCCTGCTGGCTGATGTGCAGAACACTGCGGGCCCCTCCTCGCCCAGTCACAAACAGGGGAGGGTGGCGGTGGTGGTGGGACAGACTCAAAAAGGCAAAATTATTCCGCAGAGGCGGCTGGCCCTGAATCGGCGATGAGGGGGAGAGTGCTCCTGTCGGAAAGAGCAGCACTTGAGGGCCTGGTTCGGGGACCATAGGGTGGTCGGGACTTCAGGAGACAGGAGGGGCTCTGGGGGGCAGGCGGGGGCAGGGAGGGGTGGCAGCCAGAATCATAGCCCCTCAAGGTACCCGTGGGGTCAGCGCATATGATACAATTCTTGGCAAAAAGAACTTTATAGGCAGAACTAGGATTAAAGATCTTAAGCCCTGGCTGGCGTGGCTCAGTTTGGTTGGGTATCGCCCAACCCATGCACGTGCCCAGGTTGCAGGCTCCATTTCATGTCAATGTTTCTTGCTCTCTCTCCCTCTCCCATACTTTCTCTAAAAATCAATAAAAATATTTTTTAAAAAAAGATTAGCCCTGGCTGGTTCTGCTCAGTGGATAGAGCGTCGGTCTGCGGACTGAAGGGTCCCAGGTTCGATTCCGCTCACGGGCACATGCCTGGGTTGCAGGCTCCATCCCCAGTGGGGGCGTGCAGGAGGCAGCCAATCAGTGACTCTCATCATTGATGTTTCTCTCTCCCTCTCCCTTCCTCTCTGAAATCAATAAAAATGTATTTTTTTTAAAAAAAGATTAAAGACCTTACAGTAGGGAGATCACTCTGGGTTGTTTTGGTGGCCCAGGCACCCACATGAGTCCTTCCAAGCAGAAGGGAAGCTCTGCCTCAGCCACTGGCTTCCGAGATGGGGAGCGGGTCCCCACCGTCCAGGGTCCCCACCGTCCAGGGCCCAGGGCCCAGGGTCCAGGGTCGGGGGCCGCGAGGGCTGGGCATGCCTGCAGGTGGCAGCCTGCAAGGAACCAGCCGCAGCCCCACAACCACGGGTGCCCCGACCCGCGGGACAACAACGGGGGAACGAAGAGACACCCTAGGAGAATGAGACAAACAAGGGACACGAAAGAATGGAGGCAAGACAAGTCCTGATCAAGCCTCCAACTTTATTCTCACCGCGGCAGGATATATACTGTTTTAGGGAAGGGGGGTGGGTAAAGGGGTCTATGGGCAGTTGTTGGGAGCCATTAGAGATACTGGCTTAGACAAAGCCATCTTAAGAATTATAAGTTTCTGGTTCCTCCAGAAACTCCTAATTACCAGAAACCACGTATGTCCTGAGGTTTGGTCAGCAGCTAAAGATAACCATCCTATTCCCTGAAGCAACTACCACCACATTGGAGCCTGCTACAACCCTGCTGATAAGCTAATAGGCTTCTCCACCGCCCCCCCGCCCCCCGAAAACAGTATGTATCCTGCCGTTGTGAGAATAAAGTTGGAGGCTTGATCAGGACTTGTCTTGCCTCCATTCTTTCGTGTCCCTTGTTTGTCTCATTCTCCTAGGGTGTCTCTTCGTTCCCCCATTGTTGTCCCGCGGGTCGGGACAGTCTGGCGCCCAACGTGGGGCGACTTGGGGACCCCCTGCGAGAAAGTCTGCTTGGAAATGCCCGGCCAGGCACCCCTTAGAGTCGCCGCGCAGTATTGACTCCCGAGTGAAGACTCGGCATCTGGATCGCCACGGTTTCGCCCGCCCGTGAGACAGATCGTTGTGAAGGTAAGCAGACGAAACTTTTCAAACAAGAATTTCAAAATACCTCTTGAGAGCCTTCACCCTCTTTGGCTGGCCCTTTTAGTTTTCCTGATCTCCCTCCAGTCCACTAATAAGCACTTCACCTCGCCGTTCGGGGAAGAGTGAAGGGTACCCGACACCGGCAGTGGAAACTCTGAATCACTGGGAAAAGTAATTCTTCTCTGGCCAGACCTGTGTCGCCCTCTCTGGCAAACTCTGAGCTCGCTATGTCTTAGTGGTCGATATCCTGGTATGGGGGTTATACATCCCGACCTATGACACGCGAGCAGAGGCCATACGGTAAAAGGAGAGCGGTTACATAAGGATCACCAGAGATTTAAGAAATTCCCAGCTGACCTGGCACGGGGTTTATACGTCCCAGAGGCTTACGTGGAGGAGGAAATCTTGAGAACTACCCAGCCAAAATAATGGGCAACTCATTGAACTCTCATGAGGTATTTCTAGGTGGGCTCAGGGAGTCCCTCAGGACACGGGGAGTAAGGGTTAAGAGAAAGATTTAGGCATTTCTCAGAGGGCTCAGGGAGTCCCGCAAGGCGCGAGATTTTCGGGTTAAAAAGAAAGATTTAAGGAATTTTTTCACTTTCGTCACTGACCTTTGCTCATGGTTTATTATAGACTTTTGATTTGCATGTTTAAAATGTTAAAATTTTAGAAGGTAATCTTTTATAGTTTTTGCATGTTATTATAGAACATAACCCTTGGTTTCTTGAAAAAGGTACATTAAATCTTAAAAGTTTGCCAAAAAGTTAATCAAAACTTGCCAAAAATTGTTTCCCCTTGTGGAACATGCATTTCATTTCCTAGAGGCTTTAGGAGAGGTCAAGGAGGATGGACCTCCCCCCCCTTACACCCTCCGCTCCTTAAGAGGAGCAGAAAGAAAAAAAATGGGAGAAATGGCCTTCATGGCTCCCTCCACCTCCATGTCCTAATCCTCAAACGTTTAATTCTCCGTTAATAGAATCACCTGTGCAAAAAGGCCCAATTATAAAGAAATTGGAATATTAAAAGGTACTCTTTTAAATCAGGCTGAAAAAAAAAAAAAAGAGTGCCATGGTCATCTTAATGTGGTTTCTTATCTTAATTTGTATTTGGAATCTAAAACCTGTAATAAGAAATGAAATCCCGATACCGAATCCGCCTCTGGTGTGGAGAGATTCAAAAGTGGCAAGAGAGAGCAGAGTTACAAGCTCTCCTGCAATGAGATTACTTAATGTTCTGTTTAAGAATTACCTGAGAACATGTCGGGAAGTGCAAAGTCTAGCCAAGGTCACCTTGGGTGCTAGCTATTACTTTGGAAAGCGAAAAAGGAAAAACATTTTAAAATCTGTTTTTCTATTAAGCATGACTTTGGGGAAAATACGCCATCTGAGTCATTTGCTGAAACTTCCCCCAAAGCAGGATGTGGTGGAAAGAAAAAGGGAGCACATGGCGATCTAATATGGACACCCCCTCCCCAGTATTCTAACTTAAAGTCTCCTTCTCATAATTGAAAAGTTTTACAAAATTTAAAATGCGTCTGGGATTTCTGTTCACGTGTAAAGAGAAAACCTGGCTTGAAACGGATGCGCGCAAGTTCCGATTTTGGACATTTAGATAGAGTTTTAAGCTAAAATCTCTTTACAAATGAGCAGAATAAAACCCAAGACTGTTTATTTCCCAAATAAAATGGCGAATTTGACCCAGGGTAGAAATTCTAGCAACGAGATTGGTATTTTTCCATAATGAATTACTTTTCCCAGTGATTCAGAGTTTCCACTGCCGGTGTCGGGTACCCTTCACTCTTCCCCGAACGGCGAGGTGAAGTGCTTATTAGTGGACTGGAGGGAGATCAGGAAAACTAAAAGGGCCAGCCAAAGAGGGTGAAGGCTCTCAAGAGGTATTTTGAAATTCTTGTTTGAAAAGTTTCGTCTGCTTACCTTCACAACGATCTGTCTCACGGGCGGGCGAAACCGTGGCGATCCAGATGCCGAGTCTTCACTCGGGAGTCAATACTGCGCGGCGACTCTAAGGGGTGCCTGGCCAGGCGCTTCAAGCAGACGTTCTCGCAGGGGGTCCCCAAGTTGCCACGTTGGGCGCCAGACTGTCCCGACCCGCGGGACAACAACGGGGGAACCAAGAGACACCCTAGGAGAATGAGACAAACAAGGGACAAGAAGGAATGGAGGCAAGACAGGATTCTGATCAAGCCTCCAACTTTATTCTCACAATGGCAGGATATATACTGTTTTAGGGAAGGGGGGTGGGTAAAGGGGTCTATGGGCAGTAACCTATTACTAGAGATTTATTAGGCTCCTGATGGCTGTGCTTATCAGCGGAGATGTGTGCTTTAGCAGGCTCCGGATGGCTGTGTGTTTATCAGTGGGGATGTGTGATTTAGCGGCTGTGTGAGGGTAGTTTATCTTTAACTGCTGGCCAATTGGCAAGACACAGGTGGTTTCTGGTAATTAGGAGTTTCTGGAGGAACCAGAAACATAGTTTTTAAGATGGCTTTGTCTAAGCCAATATTTCTAATGGCTCCCAACACACGGGGTCTGAACTCTGTCACCGGCCTGATGGCCAAGGATGCTTGAGCCTCCGGGAGGGACGCGCCCTGCCGGCGCCTTGCCGCCCGCCCAGTGGCATCCGTGTTGGACTTCGGGCCTCGTGAGCTGAGACAGTAAACGTGTGTGATTCTCAGCCACTGGTCTGGAGGTTTGTGACGGCAGCGACAGACAAACGGTGTTCGACCCAGAGGCCGGCACTCGAACCCTCTTCGCAGCTGGGCGGGGGCGCAGGCCGAGAGGAGGGAGCATCACGGACAGACGGCATGGCCTCTGTGGGTTCAGGGGGCCCCCCTCGGGGTGCCCCGCGGCCTGGGCTCAGCCGCTCACCCACTTCCTCATCCTGTCTCTGACTCATGTTTCTGGGGTTCCAGGCAGCGGAAACGGAACCTGCTTTTCTCTTGCTCATCTGCTTCCCGTGGACTTGGCCAAATTCTCGGGGGGACGGGGGTCTGGGGGGGTAGAATTTCCCCTCCCCACACCCTCCACCCCCTGCGGGCGGGAGCCGGGCTTCAAGGATGCTGCCAGCGGTCCTGGCCCGGGCGGCTCGGGTGGTGGGAGCACCATCCCGTCGGTTGTGGGTTCGAGTCTGCGTCAGGGCGCGGACCCAGGTTGCAGGGACACGTAAGGGAGGCAACCGATTGATGCCTCTTTCTCTCCTTTCCTCTCTCTTAAGTCAATGAAAACCATCCTCGGGTGAGGACTTAAACATGAAAATAAGCCCTAACCGGTGTGGCTCAGTGGATGGAGCGCCGGCCTGCGGACTGAGGGGTCCCGGGTTCGATTCCGGTCAGGAGCATGTGCCTGGGTTGCGGGCACATCCCCAGTAGGGGGCGTGCAGGAGGCACTGATCGATGTTTCTCTCTCATCGATATTTCTGACTATCTCTCTCCCTTCCTCTCTGTGAAAAATCAATAAAATATATTTAAAAAATAAAATTGAAATAAGATAAAAAGGATGCTGCCACTCGGGCCTGGGAGGAGACGGGAGCGGCGACGGGAGCCGATGGGAAGGGCGCGTGCGAGTTGCTCTCCAAACAGGAATCCTTTGCACAAACCATCTCAGCCGCCCCTTTTCCTGAGCGACCAACACTCGGTCAGATCCTCCCCGCGCCGCGGCCGCTTCATTCTTTTATGAAGAAACAAACCCGGGCTCTCAGCCGTGCCCCTTCGTGCCGGGCTCGCGGCGGACGGGGGCGGCCGGGCCGGCGGGTGAGTCCGCGGCTTCCGCCAGGGGGCGGCCGCGCGCCGGGTGGCGGGACTGCGCCTGCGCCTCGGGCCGCCGCGTCGCTCTGCGCATGCGCGGCGCGGCCGGGCCGACGGGACTGGAAGATGGCGGCGTCCGCGGTCTGCCGGGCGGCCGGCGCTGGGGCTCGAGTGCTGCTGCGCGCCCGCCGATCGGTGAGGGGGCGGCGGGGGCGCGGGACTGGCGCGCGGGGCTCCGGGACGCGGACGGGGGGCGGGCTGCTAGGGCGGCGCGTGGGGATCGGGGAGGTCGCGGGGTCAGGGCCGCGGGAAGGTCACGGCCCAGGGCGGGGATGGGCTGGGGATGGCGGCCTCGCGGCTGCCGCGGGGCGGGGACGGGGACCCCCTGCGGGTCGGGCAGCCGAGGAGCGAGGCCCGGACCCAGCCTCGGCCCCGCCGCCCGCTTGCAGCCCGCGGCCCTGCTGCAGCCGCCCGCCCTGCGGAGCACGGCCACCTTCGCGCAGGCCCTGCAGCGCGTGCCCGAGACGCAGGTGAGCCAGCTGGACAACGGCCTGCGCGTGGCCTCGGAGCAGACCTCGCAGCCCACCTGCACGGTGAGTGCCCGCGGCCGGGGCGGGGGTCTTCCCGTGTGTGTGGGGGTGACCTTGGGCTCAGGCCTCTGGGTTTGGGTCCCGACTGCAGCCCCCCCTGCCCTCGGGGGCGGGGGCAGCCCCCTCCCAACACGCATTTCGTAGGTGACGCCTGCCACGCAGGAGGCCAAGCCTCCCCCGCAGCCCCAGGGGGACAGTGGGGACAGTGGGGTTCGGGGACGTCAGGCCGTCACCTCCCGGCAGACGGGGAGTGCATTGCACGCGAAAGGCGTTTGGGATTCTAGCGAAATGGATGATTCTCCACAAAAACGCAAAGCCTCGCATTTGACTCCAGGGCAGAAATCTGGCCCGGATGCAGGCGTCGGCGGGGATTTCTCAGGAAGGAGTCCTCCTCCCTCTCCCCACCCCACACTCAGGGCGCAGAGGTTTCATTGGCAAAAGCTTTCGGTTCAGGAACAGTTGATGCCCCGTGTGATGTTGGTACAAGACAAAGGGCAACTTCCTTATCACAGGCACCTGCGCCAGCCAGCCAGCCAGCGCCTGGGAGGCCCAGCAGAGACGGCTGGCCCAGGTGGACCGGGTAACAATGCGGATTTTTCCCCACAGGTGGAGCGACACACGTGTTGATATAGATACGGTTCGGTATGTCTGCTATCTTGTTGTATCGCGCCTTCAGATGACCACTCGTTCCGATCGAGGGCACACGCACTTTCTGAGCAGCACTTCACAGCGTACGGAGACGTGGGAAATCGGGTCTCTGAATGGTCTGCCTCAAAACAAGAAAAGTTCTATTGAGACGGTCTCCACCAATCACCTGAGAGATGGGGGAATGTGTAGCTAGCGATGGACATTACTTTGAACGAAGCACTTTTGATGTTTGTCTTGAAATTATCCTGTTTTCTTTGATGACAAAATCCGCATTATTAACCGGTAAATGGTTAATCCACATTACTAACTGGTATCCGCAATATTAACCGGTACTGGTTAATAATTCGGATTGACCCTTTGCCGGTTAATAATGCGGATTGACTATTTACTATTTACCGGTTAATAATGTGGATTCAGTAATCAAAGAAAACAATAATTCCAAGAGAAACATCAAAAGTGCTTTATTCAAAGTAATGTCCATCGCTAGCTACACATTCCCCCATCTCTCAGGTAATTTGTGGAGACTGTCTCAGTAGAACTTTTATTTTTTGAGGCAGACCATTCGGAGACCCAATTTTCCACGTCTTCGTACGTTGTGAGGTGCTGCTCAGAAAGTACATGTGCCATCGATCGGAACAAGTGGTCATCTGAAGGCACAAGGTCTGGTGAATACGGGGGGTGAATACCAGTTAACGTGTCTTTAACTGGTTTGAAGTGTGTGATGGTGCATCATCATGAAGCAAAATTACTTTGCCGTGTCTTCTGGCATGTTCTGGTCGTTTCACGATCACAGCATGGTTCACATTGATTATTTGTTGTCGGTGGCGATCAGTATTAACAGTTTCACCTGGTTTGAGAAGCTCATGATACACCACACCTTCCTGGTCCCACCAAACGCAGAGCATTGTCTTCTTTCCGAAGCGATTTGGCCTTGCAGTCGATGTTGATGGTTGACCTGGATCAACCCATGATTCTGTGCGTTTGGGATTCTCAAAATAAATCCACTTTTCATCGCCAGTCACAGTTCGATGCAAAAAAGACTCTTTCGTGTAGTTGAAGCAACATTTCACTGATGACTTTTCGGTTTTCCATTTGTCTTTCAATGTGGCACCCGTTTTCCTTTGGATTCTTCTAGAATTTTTATGGTTTCCTGTCGTACATTTCAGTCCTTTATCCATTTTGAGTTTATTTTTGTGTATGGTGTAAGTTGGTGGTCTAGTTTCATTTTTTTGCATATATCTGTCCAATTTTCCCAACACCATTTATTGAAAAGACTATCTTGGCTCCATTGTATGTTCTTGCCTCCTTTGTCAAATATTAATTGAGCATATTGGCTCGGGCCGATTTCTGGGCTCTCTATTCTATTCCATTGATCTACATGCCTGTTCTTGTGCCCGTACCAGGCAGTTTTGAGAACAGTGGCTCCGTTTTCCTTCCTTTAAAATCGTTCCCGTTGCTTGTGAACGATCGGAAATTGTTTGCTGAGCAACGTTTCATCTTTCTGCAAGTTGTTTTTGAGTTTGACACGCATCTTCACCCAATAATGCTTGTCTGTTGGTCTTCAAACTTTTTCGGTTGACCTGGACATTCTTTGTCTTTCACATCGAATTCATCATTTTTAAAGCGTTTAAACCAGCGTTCACAGGTATCTTGAGATGGAGCATGTTCACCATAAGCTTCCCGAAGTATACGATCACTTTCAGCAGCACTTTACTTCAAAATAATGAATTAAAACTTCCCAAAATTCGACATTTTTAACTGTAAAAATGTCTATGATGTTAATACCTTCAGAAAATTTGACATATGAAGTTTTGAAGCTTGCTGTCAATACAACAAAATAGCATACATATCAAATCACATATGTATCATCATATGTGTAGCTCCTTCTATTGAAAAAAGTCCGCATTATTAACTGGTACACCTAGTATTTCATGTGCTAGAAGATGCTCTAGATCAGTGGTTCTCAACCTTGGCTGCACAGTAGAATCACCTGGGAATCTTTTTAAAATCCTGATTTCTGGGCCTCGTCCTCTGGAAATTCTGTTTCTTTGTTGTGGGGTGGGGCCACCACATTAGTAACAAAGAAACAGAATTTCCGGAGGATGAGGCCCAGAAGTCAGGATTTTAAAAAGCTTCCCAGGTGCCCTAACTGGTTTGGCTCAGTGGGTAGAGTGTCGGTCTGCGGACTGAAGGGTCCCGGGTTCGATTCCGGTCAAGGGCATGTACCTTGGTTGCGGGCACATCCCCAGTGGGGGGTGTACAGGAGGCAGCTGATCGATGTTTGTTTCTAACTCTATCCCTCTCCCTTCTTCCCAGTAAAAAATCAATAAAATGTATTTAAAAAAAAAAAAAAAGATTCCCAGGTGATTCTACTGTGCAGCCAAGGTTGAGAACCACTGCTCTAGATTGTAAGGAGAAAGCCAGAGAGAGGTGCTGCAGTTGTAGTCAAAGGATACCACGGACTTTAAAATGCCTCTTTCCAAGATGTCAAGGGAAATAGATGTTCATCTAAGAATTTAGGACATATGGTTGCACATCAATATCTCAGGAAAGTAGATGTGAGAATTTTTTGAAATATATTTTTATTGACTTCAGAGAGGAAGGAAGAGATAGAAACGTCCATGATGAGAGAATCATTGATTGGCTGCCTCCTGCACGCTGCCCCCTACTGGGAACCGAGCCCGAATCCCAGGCATGTGCCCCTGACCAGAAGGATCGTGACCCTGGGACCCTTCAGTCTGCAGGCTGACCGCTCTATCCACTGAGCAAACCAGCTAGGCCAGGATGTAATTTAAATCAACTCGGAACGAATAGTAAATTAAAAGACGAAGCTTGTGTGATCCTGTGGGGGGGGGGGGGGGGGCGCGGTTTGTTTCCAGCGCAGGAGGCTACGCAGGAATTGTAAGAGCCTCTCACTGGGCGTCAGGGACACTTGGCGTGTTCAGTGCTCGGGTCCGATTTCAAACTTCCGTTAAGTGTGAATGAAGGTGCTTCCTCAATATAAACGCCCGGCGTCTCGCCTGCGGCCTCATCAGTGAGAGGAGCTCGCCGCGGGCAGAGGGTCGTTGTCAGGAAAGAGAGTGGGCTGTTTGCAGATGTGCTGCTTCCTAGAAAACAATCCCCTGAAAGTCAAGAGCGAGCCTCAGCGTTGCCTATAGCGACGGGACCGGGTGGCGACGGGGCCGGGTGGCGACGTGGTCGGGTGGCGGGCCGTTAGGGACTGCTGTGGGAGCCCTTGCTGACCAGGCAGAAGCACAGGCGGGGGAGGCGATGCAGCGTGGCTGGTCCTTCAGCCCTGGGTGCTCTGGGCACCTCCAGGCACAGTGGCCCTGCTTGGAGACAGCGGTCCCCACTCTGGGACTGTGAGCCTCAACCTCAGCCTGTGTGGGTGGGGGTCCTGGGCTTTGCTGTCAGCCTGGGTGGGGTGTACGTGGGGCTGGAGCGGTGTGTTCCTTCTTATCCAGGTCGGGGTGTGGATTGATGTTGGCAGCCGGTACGAGAACGAGAAGAACAACGGGGCGGGCTACTTTGTGGAGCATCTGGCTTTCAAGGTGAGCTCCCGCCGTCCGCCTCTCCCGGCCCGGGGGGAAGCCGCCTCCCCAGCTGGGGCGGCCTCTGGCCTGTGAGCACCTGTCCGGTGAGCCCTGCACAGGCCCCAGAGTCAGAGACCCTCGGGAGCCACAGGGGCCCTCCGCCCCCGAGGCCGGGCCTGGCGTGCGAGTCCCGACTGGAGCAGCCGTGGGCGTGTGGTGACCCGGGCTGGGCTGAGCAAGCCTTCTGTGCGGTGCTCTGCCTGCGGGCTCCCTGGGCATCTCCGGGTCTCGAGGGTGGGACAGTCCCCACTGCAGCCCTCAGCCAGCCCAGGTTGGCACAGACGAGACTGACATTCTTAAATGAGTGGGGAGATGGAGGCGGAGACGGATGGGCAGCTAGCCAGCTGCAGTGGCACAGGTGTGCGGGGACCTTTTCTGTTAAGCCTCCTCGGAGGGTGTTTTTCCAGTGGATTTGCAGAGAGGGGTGGGCGGGAGAGAACATCAGTGAGAGACACATCAATGGGTTGCCTCCCGTATGTGCCTCAGTCAGGCTGGGGATCGAACCTGCACCCCAGGGATACGTGCCCTTGACTGAGGAGCAAGCCCAAGACCCTTTGGCCTGCGGGCCAGTGCTCTAACCACTGAACAACTGACTTAGGCATGGATTTTTTCTTTTTTTAAATTTTGTTGATTACAGAGAGGAAGGGAGAGAGAGAGAGAGAAAGAAACATCAATGGTGAGAATCACTGATCAGCTGCCTCCCGCTCGCCCCCTACTGGGGATCGACTCCACAAGCCAGGCTTGTGCCCTTGACCGGCAGCGAACCCGGCACCCCTCAGTCCGCAGGCCACGCTCCATCCACAGAGCCACACCGGCCAGGGCTCGTTTCTATTTCTGGATTTGAGAGGAAGCTACCCATGATGGTATTCCTCTTGTTTGTGTGATTACTGGTGGGTATTTTTGTTCTCACCTGAGGATACGTTTTTATTGATTTTAGAGAGAAACGTGGATAAGAGAAATGGCGATCGGTTGCCTCCTGTGTGTCCCCTGATTGGGAATCAAACCCACAACCTTGATGTATCGGGACGAAGCTCTAACCGACTGAGCTGCCCGGCCGGAGCTGTGCAGATGTTAACACACACACACAGGACAGGCACTACACAGTCATGTGACTGGTGTGGGGGGAGTAGGTAGGGGCAGGGTTACCCGACGCAGGTGTGAGCTTACCTGGGCCTGCCTGTTGGTAAGGGGACGGGTGCTGTAAGGCCAGACTGCTGAGGGCACTCTGGGTTCAGGACACTCGTTTGGGCCCCGCCCTTCCCCTGGCCCCTGGCTGTCTCCGCGCTGTTGCCGTGTTGCTGTGGCCTCAGCGCAGAGCCGGCTTAGTGCTGGAGGCACAGATCCTGGGCCCAGCACCCCGTGCTCCTTGCCGAAGGCACTGCTTCTGCTGCGACGTCAGTCTGCGGAGCTGGGGGTCCTGGGCGCTCAGGCGGCTCCTGACGGTGCCGCTGGTGTCTGGCTCAGGGAACAAAGAACCGGCCTGGCAATGCCTTGGAGAAGGAGGTGGAGAGCATGGGGGCCCATCTGAGTGCCTACACCACCCGGGAGCACACGGCTTACTACATCAAGGCGCTGTCCCAGGACCTGCCGAAAGGTAGCGCCTCGGGTGGCGGGCGGAAAGGGCCCTCCAGAGGTGCAGGGACTGGCACCAGGAGCCCCTGGCCTGGCCGCAGAACGGGGCTGCCCTGGAGTGTGGCCTGGCCACAGGGCAGCCGGGGGCCAGGCCTGGGGCCGTGTGCTGCTGTGGTCTCCAGTGGCCCACCCGTGCCCACACCGGTCCTTCCCCAGCTGTGGAGCTGCTGGCGGACGTCGTGCAGAACTGCAGCCTGGAGGACTCGCAGATCGAGAAGGAGCGGGACGTGATCCTGCGGGAGCTGCAGGAGAGCGACGCGTCCCTGCGGGATGTGGCCTTCGACTACCTGCACGCCACCGCCTTCCAGGGCACGCCTCTCGCCCAGCCCGTGGAGGGGCCCAGCGACAACGTCAGGTGGGAGCCGGCTGGGCCTGTGGCGGACGTCATTACCCCTCCGGCCTGGCTGCCTGCCTGTGCGGCCCTGTGCCTCTTCTGTTCCCGTGTGCTCTCTGCTGGAATCCGGCCTTGATTGCAGGATGTTTCCTGCCCTGACAGCCCGAGGGAGGGAGTGTGTGGGTGCCCCGTCTGAGGGCTTCCGTCCTGTGGTGGGAGAGCTCTGTGCTGCCCTGCGAGCCCACCGGGTCAGCTCACCCTCCTCACAGAGGCCTCTGAGCCTGTCCTGGGCCAGGCAAGGGCTGCCCTCTGGGTCCCGGAGGGGTGGGGGCAGGGATGGGGAAGGGATCGAGCAGTGAGAAGCCGTCTGCTTGGCTGCTCCTCAGCCCCCTTTTGTGTGGGCCGGGTTGGGGGAGGCGCTGAGCCCCTGACCGTGTGTCTTGCAGGAAGCTGTCTCGTGCCGACCTGACGGAGTTCCTCAGCCAGCATTACAAGGCCCCTCGCATGGTGCTGGCGGCGGCGGGAGGTGAGTGCTGAGCTCGGCCAAGCCCTGTGGTGGTGGTGGGTCGGCCCGGCCTTGGTCACCAGGGCCCAGGTCTCCTGTTCTGAACGGGGGTCATCTTCCACTCCTGGGGACCCCGTCGTCCTCCCCGCCCCCCAGGGGAGCAGCCTCCGTCCGTCTCTGAGATGGAGTAGGGTTCTGCCTGGGCCGCCACACGGCGCCGCACCCCCTCAGCCCCACCTGGTCTCGGAGGCCCAGTCCGGAGGCTGGTGGGAGAGGCCAGCCTCGGCCCCGCAGGCGGTGGTGGCATCAGGAGGCGGCGGGGAGGTGCCTGGGGAGGAAGGCGGGTTGTGGGGACTCGGAGCTGGAGGCTGGGCTGCTTTGGGAGCGGGTGCTGTCAGCAGAGGCCTGGAGAATGGCAGGAGGGGGCGCCTGAGCAGAGAGGGCTGGGCAGCGTCATGTGGTGTAGGCTTGTCCTGCCGCCATTGGGGCCAGCGCAGAGGCCGGCCGACCAGGGAGGGGCTGTCCCGGTGCCGCTGGGAGGTGGCGGGAGCCAGGGTAAGAAGCAGATGGAAACTGATGGAGGCCTGGGCGGGGCAGGGACGCCCCCCAGCTGTGGTCTTCGCAGCGGGGTGCACAGAAGGCTGACAGGAGAGCCTGTTGATGGCTTCGGGCCCGGGAACCTGGGGACCAAGGGCAGTGGGAGCTGCTGGCGGGCCAGACCCGGCTGGGTCCAGTGGAACCTGAGCTCGGGGAGGAGGGGAGGCAGCTGCTGGAGGCTGTGCTGTTGGGGCGGCTGCCCGCCCCGCGCTGAGGCACTGACAGCAAGGCCTCCTGAGGGAGGGGCCCCGCAGGCCCCATGGGCCTGGGTTTGTAACGTACCAGGAAGTGCTCCAGCCCGGGGACCCCAGAGCTAGTCACGCACTGCAGCACCACCTCTGTGTGCTTGTCGCCTGCCACCCTCCCAGGGCAGCACCAGGGTCTGTGTGAGGGGAAGGTGAGGGGCACAAGGCAGGACAGGTGGCTTGTGCCCTGGAGCCCGTCTCGTCCTCGGTGCAGGTGAGAAGGCACCACAAGGACCGATTTTAGGCTCAGCTTTCCTTTGGTGCTGTGCGCCATGCTGTGCCATCCTGAGGTGCCCACCCTGCCTGAGGCAGAGCCTGTCCACGGGGATCTCCCCTCACCCTGTCCCATGTCACGTTTTGGTGCCCTGTGCCCGCGCCCGGCGGCGGTGACATGCTGTCCGGCCCTCCGCCCACGCCCGGCGGCGGTGACACGCTGTCCGGCCCTCCGCCTGCGCCCGGCGGCGGCGGTGACACGCTGTCCGGCCCTCTGCCCGCGCCCGGCGGCAGTGACACGCTGTCCGTCCCTGTGCCCGCGCCCGGCGGCGGTGACACGCTGTCCGGCCCTCTGCCCGCGCCCGGCGGCGGTGACACGCTGTCCGGCCCTGTGCCCGCGCCCGGCGGCGGTGACACGCTGTCCGGCCCTGTGCCCGCGCCCGGCGGCGGTGACACGCTGTCCGGCCCTGTGCCCGCGCCCGGCGGCGGTGACACGCTGTCTCGCAGGGGTGGAGCACCGGCAGCTGCTGGACCTCGCCCAGAAGCACTTCAGCGGCATCTCTGGGACGTACGCCGAGGACGCTGTGCCCACGCTCGCTCCGTGCCGCTTCACTGGCAGCCAGGTAGGCTGCCTGGTGGGCAGGGCCATGCTCTCGCCGGCTCCTGGGAGGAGGGACCCTCGTGCACACGGAGATGCCTCAGCAGGTGGGCAGGGCCCGGCTGCCTCACAAGCACACGCTCACATTTGCGCCCCCCTCAGCCTCCTGGCACCCTCGGTCGCCCGGGCCGGCGGGCGTCCCTCAGTCTTGCCGTGCCCGTTTCAGATTTCCCACCGCGACGATGCCCTGCCTTTGGCCCATGTGGCCATTGCCGTGGAGGGGCCTGGCTGGGCCAACCCGGACAACGTGGCCCTCCAAGTGGCCAACGCCATGATCGGCCACTACGACTGCACGTACGGCGGCGGCGTGGTGAGTGCCGGTGGGCGTGGGGCCGGGTCTCGGAGGAGAGGGTCTGGGACGGGCCGCACGGCCCTGTGGGCGGTGTGGCCGCCGTGGGTGCTGCTGACCGCCTGGCCTGACCGCCTGGCCGGCAGCACCTGTCCAGCCCGCTGGCCTCCGTCGCCGCGGCCAACAGGCTGTGCCAGAGCTTCCAGGCCTTCAGCATCTGCTACGCGGAGACGGGCCTGCTGGGCGCGCACTTCGTCTGCGAGCGCATGAGCATCGACGACATGGTGTTCTTCCTGCAAGGCCAGTGGTGAGCGCAGCGCTGGGGGCCTGGGGGCCTGGGGCAGGGGGGGCTGAGCAGCACCTCTCAGTGACCCCCCCCCCCCCCAGGATGCGCCTGTGCACCAGCGCCACGGAGAGCGACGTGCGCCGGGGCAGGAACCTGCTCAGGAACGCCCTGGTGTCCCACCTGGACGGTGAGCCCTGCGCCCGTGGGGGCGGCTTCCTGGCGGTGACAGCCCAGGGGGCCCCGTTCCTACCCGAGACTGGAGGGAAACTAGTCGCACCATAGCCCACAGCAGCCGGGCTCCAGATACAGGGGGCTGGGCCGGGGGCGGCCATTACCACAGCGACAGGCGGTTGTAGAGGGAGGGTGGCCGGCTGGGTCAGACAAGGGTTCGGGGGTCAGCCAGCAGCTGGAGTGGGCGTGTGCCTGGTCCCGATGGACGGGGTGGACCTGGAGCCTCCCCCCTCCTCCTCCTCTCCCCCTCGCAGGCACCACTCCTGTGTGTGAGGACATCGGACGCAGCCTCCTCACCTACGGCCGCCGCATCCCCCTGGCCGAGTGGGAAAGCAGGATTGCGGTACGGCCGGGGCGGGTCTGGAGTGTGGACCTGGCTGACTCTTCTACGGGCAGCAGGGCTGGCGTATCTGGAGGGAAGGGGCAGGCGGAGGCCTGGCTGTGGGGTGGACGAGCCCTGCTGCCCTCCCCTTTGGGGCCGGGGGCAGCGCCGAGGTCCGTGCCGAAGCCCTCGGTCGCTGGGTCACCCTGACTGCCTGGGGTGGTGCCCAGTGCCCGTCAGTCAGGGTGCCCGCTTCGCTGCAGGAGGTCGATGCCCAGACGGTGCGTGAGGTCTGCTCCAAGTACTTCTATGACCAGTGCCCCGCGGTGGCTGCAGTGGGTGAGTGACCTGCCCGCCTGCTCTCTGTCCTCCCTGGGCCCTTCCTGCGCCCCCATCCCACCCCACCCCCACCCAGCCTGCACTGGGAGCAGCCAGAGGCCCCGGGAGGCTCTGCCCATAGTCTGGCTGCCAGGGAGTTCTTGCTCAGAAAGCCTGTCCCAGCAGCTCCCTGACTCCCTGCCAAGGTGCCTCCATCAGTGCCCGACACCCACCGGGTAACGGACACGCGGGGTGGGGCTCAGAGGCCGAGCGTGAAGGGACAGGCTCGGCGCCCCGGGATGTTCTCCCCTCTCCCCTCAGAGCCTGCCTTGTGCCGCTCTGGGCAGCCCCGAACTGGGTGCGGCGCAGGGCCAGGTGTCCCTGTACCAGCCAGGCGCCCCGCCCTGACACCGCCCATCCCTACAGGCCCCATTGAGCAGCTCCCCGACTACAACCGGACCCGCAGCGGCATGTTCTGGCTGCGCTTCTAGGCAGCAAGCCTGTCGGCGGGAGGGCGGGCCGCGCCCGGGCCCCCACCAGCAACATGCTGCCTCGGCTCCTCCGTCCTCCCGCACCAATAAAGCCCTGGTGAGAGCTGGTGTGTCTGGCTTTGCATGGGGTCCACTGGGCAGCGGAGGGGGCCTTCCGCCTCCCCACAGGCTGCGTGTCCTCAGCGGGGGGCCAGCCGTGGGCTGGAAGCCTTTGCTGCCTCAGGCAGGATGAGGCCAGATGTTCCCACTTAGCCACGTGGGGTGCTCCGGCCAGAAAGTCCAGCGTGAGCAGGGCGTCCACGGGAACTGCACACCCAGCCTCTGCCCTGAGGGAGGCCCCTGCTGTCACCCTCTGGTGCCTGGTCCCCGGATGGACCAAGAGGGGCCGGGGGCTCCCTGAGGAGCCACCTTCGTGTTTACTCTGGATTCTGGGCGGACGGTAGCCTGGGGCGTCGTGTCCCCATTTGGTTCGTAGCTGCTGCCTGGACAGGCACGGCAGCAACTCCTCTGCCTCCTGCTCGCTCGCCCGCGCTGACTCAGGCTCCAGGAATAGCCTGAGCTCAGGCCCTGAGCCCCCTCCCTGCCTCGGTCTCCCGGGCAAGTCCTGAGCTGCTGCCCAAGGTCCCCTCCCCATCTTCCTGAGGCTCTGGCTCTAGGTCCCTTGCCCCCACGGGCCTAGTGCAAGCAGAGAGGGAAGGCCCTCTTCCTGCGGTCGGGTCCCCTGGAGCCTGGGGGCGGGGGGTGGGGGTGGAAGTGAGGGGCCGAGTTTCCGAGGAAGGTGTTGCTGGGAGTTGTGAGCAGGTCCTGGGTTGGGATTGCTGAGGACCGTTCAGCCCCGGCCTCGCAGCAGCCAGAGCGGCCCTTGAATCCCTCCCGCTGTCGGGTAGGAAGTAACGTCAGGTCAGGTGCTTCTAGAACTCAGGCTGGGGACTCAGATCCCCCCACGTTGGGGCCACGGGAGCAGCGAGCACTGCGAAGCCTGGCCAGCCCCTGTGCTCCCAGCGGCAGCTCGCCAGGCCTCGGAGCTCCTGAGGGATGAACTGCTTTCTAAACCCAGGCCAAGGCCAGGGCCAGGAAGGACATGTCCAGGGGAGGGGCAGGGGGAGGTCAGAGCTCAGGGCCCCGCTGCCCTGATGGAGGGCTCTGGCCTCGGGCTGTGTCCCAGGCAGGGAGGGAGGCCTGCCTGGAGGCGGCAGCCGGGGGCCCAGAGGACCATACTTGTGCTCTTGAGGCTCCCAGGAGCTCCCGACACGCCCTCAGCCTCAGCCTCGCTCCTGCCGCCCAGCAGCCTCTTCAGCACCCTTTGACCCCTCACAGCAGGGGCCTGCCTTTCTTTTGGGGCCCCTTAAGGATCCGGTAAGGTTTGCCAGCTGGGCCTGTCTCCCCTAAAGGCTCAGCCACACTGGTGTCCATACTGTGTGTGCCAGTTCCTCCTGCTCTCCACCTGCTGAGTAAGGGAAGGGGAGGGCAGGGGCAGGGGCTGCCTCTAACAGGAACATTCTGGGCCCGGCTGGCATGGCTCAGGGGTTGAGCGGCGGCCTATGAACCAGAAGGTCACGGTTCAATTCCCAGTCAGGGCACATGCCCATGTTGCGGGCTCCATCCCCAGTGTGGGGTGTGCAGGAGGCAGCCGACCCATGATTCTCTCTCATCATTGATGTTTCTCTTTCTCCCTCTGAAATCAATAAAAATATATTTAAAAAAAAATGACAAGGCAAGACTTGTCTGGTTCTTCGCTACCCTCACCTGTAGGTCAGTTTCAAGGAGGGAGGTCCTGGCAGTTTGGGGGGAAGGTTTGGGCCCTGTGGGTCAGGTCACTGCATCCCAGGAGAGCTGGGGAGGCCAGCGCTGAGGTCGCCTCTGCCTTCTGGGTGACAGGACGAGGCAGCAGGGCACAGCTGTCCCCGGAGCCGCAGGCCTGGAGGGGTCCGGGGAGACGAGTTCGGCACGGGCCCCCCCAGCTCTCCCCACAGCCTGTGGGTCCCCACTCCGCCGGGCCGGGCCTGCTGGGAGGGCTGGGTGGCCGCGGCGAGTGTAGATGTACTTCTGGGCTTCCAGAACGATCCGGGCTGGCGGGGAAATGGAGGGGAGGCTGGGGCGCCCTCGGCCTCGAGTGAACATGCACATAGTCACCTCCTCAGGACAGTGGCCCTGACCAGTCACAGCAGCCAGTGCAGGGAGACAATTGGGAGGTTCAGGGGGGGCAGGGGTGGTTAGGAAGGGGGAGCGATGGTGGGTGTGAGGGCAGGAGGGGAGCCCAGGTGACCTCAGCCTGGGTGGAGGAAGTGGGGCTTCCAGGTGTCAGGCCAGGAGGCGGTAGGCGGGGGTCTGGCCTGAGGCAGGACGGGGCGCACAGGCAGGAGGGTGCATTCCTGAGGAAGGAGCTGTCCCTGTGGGTGGTCCCTGCAGGCACAGCTGGATGGCATCTGTCTGGGCCGGTGCCGGCATCACGGGACCCGGGGCGCGGGACGGACACGTATGCAGAAGATGACCATCCTCTGCTGCCCCCCCCCACATACACGGGGGAGGGCGTGCCCTGGGGCCGTGTGCTGTGCTCTCCCTGGGGTCAGCTCAGAGCCCTTATTTGGGGGGCTGCTCCGCTTGTCACCGGGGTGGGGTGCGGCACAGCGGCCCACCCACCCCACAGGACGGGGGGCTGAATCACGGAGCGCCGTCTGGCCCCCGGTGGGGCGGGGGTGAGTCATTTTGCCTCCAGCCCCCAGGAGCCTGGGACGACCCGGGTCCCCTCGCTCTCACGTGTGGCTGCAGCCGCCACCACATCGACCCCATGGGGCCGCGGGGGCCCCCCGCTGCCCGTGGAGAAACCTGCGGGGATTCCCAGGAGCCGCGGGACGAGGGGCTTTAAGGGAGTCCGAGCGTCTGTCCGGGGGAGGCTGGGGGCGGCGACCGGTGGGCGGAGGCGGCCCCTGGTCCCCGCCCGCGCCCCGCCCCCCGGGATTAGGGACTTTTCTCGGCCCTGGCTGCGGGACTCGGCGGCTGGCGGGGGAGCCAGCGGAGCGGAGCGGACCTGACCGGACCTGACCGGCAGGCAAGACTGGGACTGGGGTCGGGGGACGCCGGGCTCGGACCGCCAAGGCGGCGGGGGTGCGGGACAAATGCGGGGTCCTGGCTGACCGGCCCCCCACCCCCAGGATGAGGCTGCAGCTCCTTGTGGCCGCGCTCTGCGCCGGGATCCTGGCGGGGGCGCCCCGAGCGCGGGCCCAGCCCGGGGAGCGAGGTGGGTACGACCAGGAGGGACCCCGGCCTGGGCCCTGCACCGTCCCCGCGGCCCCCGCGCCCCCCGCACGTAGGCTCCTAGGTCTCTGGTCTCCCCAAACCCTCCGGGACCCGCGCTGCTTCTCCCATACCACGCCCCAGCCTATGCACCCCACCCTGCCCCCCCAGATGTGCGCTGGCTTTCCTACCGCTGTCCCTCCTGCGGGGGCCAGCCTCGGTCCCCCACCCTGCAGGCAGCTCCCGCCCCCACATTCTCCGCGGGGAGGGGGCTCGGGGAGCGGGTTCGGGGAGGTGGTCCCAGGGGAGGGGGGCCCGGGGGGTGGGGGCCCCGGGGGCGGGGGTCCATCTCCGGGCTCCTCTAGGTGCGGGCGGATGGCATAGCCGATGGGGGCCCCTCCCCGTCTCCCCCTCGTCCGGGACCCCAGGAAAGGGGGGCCCGGGGGGAGGGGCTGCGAGAAAGTCCGGGTGCTCCCGCCGCAGTGACCTGCACGCGCCTCTACGCCGCCGACATCGTGTTCCTGCTCGACGGCTCCTCGTCCATCGGCCGCGGCAACTTCCGCGAAGTGCGGGGCTTTCTCGAGGGGCTGGCGCTGCCCTTCGCGGGCGCGGCCGGGGCCCAGGGCGTGCGCTTCGCCGCCGTGCAGTACAGCGACGACCCGCGGTGAGGGCCCGGGGCGCGCCGACCCCCAGCCGGGATCTCCCCGGAGACGCCCCAGGCTAGTGCCCCGCGAAGGCCGGGCTGTGCATGGGGAGCCCAGAAGGGCCCGCCGGCTGGGCTCCCCCTTCTAACCCCGAGGCCTTCTGTCCGGCACCAGCCGCCTCCCACAGCCCGGCCCCTCCTCCTGCAGTTACTTAATTGACCAGACAGCCTGTCCCCGACGCTGGGAGCACCAAGGCTTGAGGCGGACACGGGGACCCCTGAAGAGTTAGCTTGGGGGTGTCAGAGGTGGAGGGAGGAACCACAGGGCCAAGAGGACCCCCAAGGGGCCCTGACACCCACCACCCTCACCCCAGGGGCCCCCTGAGACCAGGGCGGGAAAGGGCCCGGCCCCTGATCTGTTGCCACCCCCCCACCCCCCACCCCCACCCCCACAGGACGGAGTTCGGCCTGGACGCGCTTGGCTCGGGGAGCGAGGTGATCCGTGCCATCCGTGAGCTCAGCTACAAGGGGGGCAACACGCGCACGGGGGCTGCGATCCTCCACGTGGCCGACCACGTCTTCCTGCCCCAGCTGGCCCGGCCCGGCGTCCCCAAGGTGACCTCCCCCACCCGGCCTCCCGGGCCACCCCGGCCTCAGGGTCTGCGCCGCCCTGACTCGACCCCGTCCCCCACACAGGTCTGCATCCTCATCACGGACGGGAAGTCCCAGGACCTGGTGGACACAGCTGCCCAGAGGCTGAAGGGCCAGGGGGTCAAGCTGTTCGCCGTGGGTGAGTCTCGGCCGGGGTGGCAGGGCCGGTCGGGGCAGGCGGGCAGCTCAGCCCTGATGGCCTCACCCCAGGGATCAAGAACGCTGACCCGGAGGAGCTGAAGCGAGTGGCCTCCCAGCCGACCAGCGACTTCTTCTTCTTTGTCAACGACTTCAGCATCTTGAGGACGCTGCTGCCCCTCGTCTCCCGGAGGGTGTGCACGACCGCGGGCGGCGTGCCTGTGCCCCTGCCCCGTGAGTGCCTGCCCGCCGTCCGCCCCGGCCCCGCCTGTGTGCTCTGACCCCGAACCCAGGGTGCTGCCTTCTGACCCTTGACCCCAACGCCTCACCATGAGCACCAACCCCTGACCCTGCGCCTGATCCCCCGCCTTCCCAGCCGATGTCTCGCCCTCTGGCCCGCGGGACCTGGTGCTGTCCGAGCCCAGCAGCCAGTCCTTGCGGGTGCAGTGGACAGCGGCCAGCGGCCCTGTCAGCGGCTACCAGGTCCAGTACACGCCCCTGACAGGCCTGGGCCAGCCGGTGCCCAGTGAGCGGCGGGAGGTAAAGACGTCCGGAGGGGCGGGTGGAGGGCTGGGGACTGGGCTGGGCAGAGTGCGGTGACCTCTGACCCCGGGCAGGTGCGCGTCCCGGCCGGCGAGACCAGCACGCGGCTGCAGGGCCTCCAGCCGCTGACCGAGTACCAAGTGACCGTGGTCGCCCTCTACGCTAACAGCGTCGGGGAGGCCGTGAGCGGGACGGCGCGGACCAGTGAGCAGTTCTGCTACCCTCGGCCCCCCCCGCCTCACCCCCCACCCCAGTAACCCCCACGCCTCTCCGCTAATCCTGGTGCCACCTTCCCCAGCCGCCCTGGAGGGGCCGGAGCTGACCGTCCAGAACACCACCGCCCACAGCCTCCTGGTGGCCTGGCGGGGCGTGCCCGGGGCCACCGGCTACCGCGTGGCCTGGCGGCTCCTTAGTGGTGAGTGAGGGGTGTGGGCTGAAGGGCGCCTCTGCGCCCCGACGGGATGGTAGGGGCCTGGTCAGCAACACTGACCCCTCCGTGTGCCCGTCCAGGGGGGCCCACGCAGCAGCAGGAGCTGGGCCCGGGACAGGGGTCCGTGTTGCTTCGTGACCTGAAGCCTGGCACAGACTACGAGGTGACCGTGCGCGCCCTGCATGGCCGTCACGTGGGGCCGGCCACCTCCCTGACGGCCCGCACTGGTGAGCGGCTGGGCGTTCCCCGCAGGCTGGGCGGGCGGGCACCGGGCGGGGCGCCTGACGGCCCTGTGCCTGGGCAGGCGCTCCTGTCGAGCAGACACTGCGCCCGGTCCTCCTGGGCCCCACCTCCATCCTCCTGTCGTGGAACCTGGTCCCCGAGGCCCGCGGCTACAGGCTGGAGTGGCGGCGAGAGAGCGGTCAGTACCGGAGGGGGGCGGGCGGCCAGGCTGGGCTTGGCTGCAGCCGGCCTGACCCCGCCGCCCACAGGCGTGGAGGCGCCACAGAAGCTGGTGCTGCCCTCGGAGGTGACCCGCTACCAGCTGGAGGGGCTGCAGCCGGGCACGGAGTATCGCTTCACGCTCTACACACTGCTGGAGGGCCAGGAGGTGGCCACGCCTGCCACCGTGGTCCCCACTGGTGAGGGCGCTGGGCCTGGCCAGGCCGGAGGGGCAGGGACGGGGGCCCCGGGCTGCCCTCACGCTGTGGCCTCCAACAGGGCCAGAGCGGCCGGTGGGCCCCGTGACAGACCTGCGGGCGACCGAGCTGCCGGGGCAGCGGGTGCGGCTGTCCTGGAGCCCAGTCCCGGGTGCCACCGAGTACCGCATCGCTGTGAGCGGCACCCAGGGTGAGGCGGACGCAGCACCCCCCCCCCCACACACACACTGAAGCTCCAGCCCTCAGTCTGTCGCACCCTCACCCCGTCTCCTGCACTCCTGTCCCTCCACTTCCAGAGGCAGCGCTGGGTCCAGACCTGTCGGACTCTGCTGTTCTTGACTGCTCCACCCAATCTGTCTCCACTTCCTGCCCCACTTCCTTGTCCGTGGCCTCACCTCTCACACCTCCAAGCTCACCCCCCGCCCTGCTGGGACCACTGTCCATGCTGACCTCCATCCCACGTCCCCACCCAATTCTGACCCCTGTCGCCCACATCAATGTGACCTGTCAACTCACATCGCTGTCCACTGACCCCTGCCATCCTACGTCCACGTCCCTGCCCCCTGCCCCCCACCATCCTACGTCCATGTCCTTGTCCACTGACCCCCACCATCCTACGTCCATGTCCCTGACCCCCACCATCCTGTATCTCCGTTTGTCATGGCCCTTATCATCCCGTCTCACTGTCCATCACTGGCTCCTCATTTCTCACGTTCTCATCTCTCCCCTCCCAACCCATGGCCCGTCCCTGCCGGTGTCTGTCCGTCACTGACCAGCGCCCTCCCCCTGTGCCTCTCCCACATCCCGGGTCTCACGACTCCCTGCTTCCCCGCTGCTCCTTTAGGGGTGGAGAGGACCCAGGTGCTTCCTGGGAGTCAGACAACCTTTGACTTGGATGACGTCCGAGCGGGGCTGAGCTACACCGTGCGGGTGTCCGCTCGAGTGGGCGCCCGTGAGGGCAGTGCCAGCACCCTCACTGTCCGCCGGGGTGAGCGCCGCAGGAGGGTGGGGGGGGGGGCGCTGCCTGGCTCACTGACGCTTGTCTTGACCCCTGATCTCTGTCTTTAACCCCCAGAGCAAGAAACCTCTCTGGCTATCCCAGGGCTGCGGGTCGTGGCGTCGGATTTAACCCGCGTGAGGGTGGCCTGGGGACCAGTGCCTGGAGCCAGTGGCTATCGGATTAGCTGGAGGACAGACAGTGGTCCGTGGAGGGTGTCGGGGGCTGTTGAGGGGAACGCTCAGGGTGCGGGGCCGAAGGGGCAGGCAGGAGCCATGCCAACACTTCCCTCTGACCCTAGGCCCAGAGGCCAGCCGGACACTGTCCCCGGATTCCACTAGCATGGACATCACGGGGCTGCGGCCTGGCACCTCCTACCAAGTGTCTGTGTCGGCCCGGCGGGGGAGAGAGGAGGGCCCTGCTTCCGTCACCGTCGCACGCACTGGTCAGACCCCGGCCTCCCCTCTCGGGCCCCTGCTTCTCCCCAGCTCTCCAGTCTCCGCCTTCTGACTCCCACCGCCTCCTCCCTCGGAGCCTCCTCTTCCCCCTCCAGGCTCCCTGGCCTCCTCCCAAGCCCCAGCCCTTTCAGATCCTCTGCCTCTCACCTGTGACCGCCCCCCTATCAGATACCTGCCTTCAGTCAGGCCCCCAGTACCTCCCCCAACAGACTCCCCACTGCCTCTCCCCTCAGACCCACTGGGCCCAGTGAAGACCGTCCATGTGACTCAAGCCAGCAGCTCCTCTGTCACCATTGCCTGGAGCTCGGTTCCTGGCGCCACAGGATACAGGGTCTCCTGGCACTCAGGCTACGGTGGGGGTCAGGGGTCGGGAGGGGACCGGGGGGTCGGGAGGGGACCGGAGGGTCGGGAGGGCTGTGAGGGGCAGGTCCGGCTGTAGTAGAGGCTGGGGGTTCCGTAGGGGGCCAGGCAGGGCAGGGGTGCCAGCGTCTGGCTAGCCCTGGAGCTGCCTCCATCCTCACCCCAGGCCCAGAGAAGTCCCAGCTGGTGTCTGGGGAAGCCACGACGGCCGAGCTGGATGGGCTGGAGCCGGACACACAGTACACAGTGCGCGTGTGGGCCCACGTGGCCGGTGTAGAGGGGACCCCCACTTCTGTGGTTGTGAGGACCGGTGAGTGGGCCCCGGCCAGCTGCCCATCGCATCTCAGGGGTACCGGCCCGCTGGGCATTCCTAGCTGCTCCAGCCGGCCACCGCCTCCCGCCCAGTGATTTCTTCCCACGCCCACCTCCCCCACTGACCGTGTGTCCGCCCAGGGCGCCCTCCGCCCCACTCCAGCTGCCCGCTCAGTGGCCCTGACCCCTTCTCCCTCCTTCGCCCGCAGAGCCCGAGCCCGTGGGCAGCGTGTCCGAGCTGCAGATCCTCAACGCGTCCAGAGATGTCCTGCTGGTCACCTGGGTGGGCGTCCCCGGAGCCACCGCCTACAGACTGGCCTGGGGCCGCAGCGACGGTACCGCCCGCCCCGCCCTGGCCCTTGGCTGCGCTGGCCCCTGCGTCCACCGCCCTGACTGTCGCCTGTGCCCCATCAGGTGGCCCCACGAGGCAGCAGCTGCTCCCGGGAAGCGCGGAGTCCGCAGAGATACGCGGGCTCGAGGGCGGAGTCAGCTACGCGGTGCGGGTCACGGCGCTGGTCGGGGACCGCGAGGGCGCCCCTGTCTCCATCGTCGTCACCACGCGTAGGCCAGGCTGCTGGGGCGGCGGGACAGGCGCGAGGGGACTAGGGGCCCGCAATTGGTCGAGAGTCTTGGGGGCGGGGCCGAGGGAGGCGGGATGACGTCTGGGATAGGCAGAGGGGTCGGCTGGGGGCGGGGCGTGCTCCACGGCCGGCTGGGATTGGCGCCGGGACGCGGGGGCGGAGCCTCCTGATTCCCACGCTTCCCCGCAGCGCCCGCGGTCCCGCCCGCCCTGGAGGGCCTGCGCGTGGTGCGGAGAGGGCCGCACTCGCTGAGCCTGCACTGGCAGCCGGTGCCCGGGGCGCAGGGCTTCCGGCTGCGCTGGCGACCGGAGGGTGAGCAGTGTCCCGGGGGGCCCCCTGGGGGGTGGCTGTGGGCAGCGGGGGGGCTGTGGGCAGGCGGGGTCCGTGACGTGGGCACGGCCAGTGATGGCGGGCACGGCCTGTCAGGGGCGTCGGTGGCCTCCGCGTCCATCGGGGATCAGCCGGGCAGAGCCTGTCCACTGGGCAGGGGCAGCAGGAATGGGGAGGCTGAGTCAGGAGGTGGACCTGGCGGTCTGCGAGGTCACGGTCAGCCAGGTGGCAGGCCCATTCGCGCTGGGCTGTGACACCCCCCCCCCTCCTCCCACGCCTGCCCCAGGCGGCCAGGACCAGTCTCGGGTCCTGGGGCCCGAGCTCAGCGGCTATGAACTGGACGGGCTGGAGCCCGGGACCTGGTACCGCGTGTGGCTGAGTGTCCGGTGGCCTTCTGGGGAAGGGCCCCCCACGGAGGTGACGGCGCAAACGGGTGAGCCCAGAGGGCCCTTCCCGGGTGCTCTTTTCCCCACTGACCACCCTCCTGGTTTCCTGCACCCCGTGACCTTGAGTGACTTCCCCTGTAGCCCCCCTACCACCCCTGGTGCGGGGGTGACCCCAGCATGACCTCCCGGGCCACCTCCTCCCCTAGCATGCACCTGCCCAGTCCCCCTGAGGTCCCCCCCGGGTGCTCGGGACACAGACTGAGCCCCGGCCCTGGCTTCCTCCTCAGAGTCACCTCGCATCCCGGGCGCTGAGCTGCGTGTGGTGGACACTTCGGTCGACTCGGTGACTCTGGCCTGGAGCCCGGTGCCTGGAGCATCCAGCTACGTCCTCGCGTGGAGGCCACTTGGGGGCCGAGGTGAGGGGAGGCCAGGCCGGGGGGCTGGCAGGGGGCCCCACGGGGGCTGCTGTTTAGCCGAGTGCTGTGCTCTGCAGAAGTGCCCGGGGCCTCACAGACACTGCCCAGCACCTCGAGCTCCCAGCGGGTGACAGGCTTAGAGCCTGGCATAGCCTACGTCTTCTCCCTGGCGCCCGTCCAGCAGGGTGTCCAGGGTCCGCCGGCCTCGGTCACACAGAGCCCAGGTATGGCGGCACTGGGGGGGGGGGGGCGAGGGGGTGGCCAGACGCACCAGCCTCTTCAGTAACTCGTCCCCCCCCCCCTGCAGCGTGTCCCCGAGGCCTGATGGACGTGGTGTTCCTGGTACACACCACGCGGGACAGCGCCCATCGCTCAGCCGCCGTGACCACAGCCCTGGAGCGTCTGGTGTCCGCACTTGGGCCTCTCGGGCCACAGGCGGTCCAGGTTTGGCCCCAGAGGCAGCCCGACCCCGGCCTGTCCCGCTGCCCCCCACCCTGGGCTCCGCACCAGCTACCCTGTCCCCACCTACCACGGGCCCAGGGTCCCTCCCAGCCCTTCCCCAGGCGCCAGGCCTGACCTGCTGCTCGGCACCCTCTCCTGCCATCACTGCTGCCCCTGCTGGTTCAGGCTGAGTCTGCCCTCGGGCTCTGGGCCCCCCGTCCAGGCTCTGTGTCCCCTCCCCCA
The DNA here is from genome assembly GCF_963259705.1 of Myotis daubentonii. Lineage (NCBI taxonomy): Eukaryota > Metazoa > Chordata > Mammalia > Chiroptera > Vespertilionidae > Myotis > Myotis daubentonii. The sequence continues at coordinate 58,627,175 of NC_081853.1, forward strand.
GGTGGGCCTCCTGTCCTACAGTCACCGGGCCTCCCCGCTGTTCCCGCTGAACGGCTCCCATGACCTCGGCGGCGTCCTGCAGAGGATCCGCGACATCCCCTACCTGGACCCCAGTGGGAACAACCTGGGTAAGGGCTGCAGTGGAGGGGGTCATGGGCTCCCCGTCGGGAGCTCGGCGCCTGGGTTCTGACGCGTCCTTTCTCCAGGCGCAGCCGTGGCCTCCGCCCAGAGATACCTGCTGGCACCAGATGCTCCCGGACGCCGCGGGCAGGCGCCGGGGGTGATGGTTCTGTTAGTGGACGAGCCCTTGAGAGGCGACATCTTCCACTCCGTCCGCGAGGCCCAGGCCGCGGGTGAGGCGCGGGGCTGCTGGGAGGGGCGCCCGGTGGGGGGCTGGCCCAGCGGGGGGCTGGCCCAGGGGGTGTCACGCAGGCTGTGGACCCTCCTCAGGGCTCCAAGTGATGGCCCTGGGCCTGGCGGGGGCCGACCTGGAGCAGCTGCGTCGCTTGGCGGCGGGCACGGGCCCAGTGCAGACCTTCTTCGCGGTGGACGACGGGCCCAGCTTGGACCGGGCAGTCAGTGGCCTGGCAGCAGCCCTGTGCCAGGCAGCCTCTGCCCCGCAGGTATGGAAGGGGCCTCTGGGGGGCTGGGGCGTGGAGAGAGGGGGTCTGGCGGCTCTCGGCGGAACTGCCTGGCCTTAAGGAGACCCTGTGTCCACAGCCACAGCCCTGCACGGTGCAATGTCCGAAGGTCAGTGTCCAGGGTTGAGAGGGGGGCGAGGGCCATGCCTGTCGCTGGCCACTCTGACCCTTGTCCGGCGTGTCTTTCCCCAGGGCCAGAAGGGGGAGTCCGGAGAGACGGTGAGCAGCCTGGTGGGGGAGAGCATGGCTGGGGGTCAGTGGGGCAGGGGGAGGCAGGCAGCCTGGGTCTCACTGGCCACGCGTTTCTAGGGTCTAAAAGGACGAGACGGGCCCCCCGGCCCCCCTGGCCTCCCGGTGAGTGTCCCCCGTGCGGGTCCCCTGTGCCCGGGCCAGGCAGCCTGCTCACTGCTCTCTCCTGCAGGGCAGGGTCGGCCCTCCTGGCCCCCAGGGCCCCCCTGGGAGTTCCCTGGCGAAGGGCGACAGGGTGAGTGTGGACCCGCTGAGGTTCCTGGGGAAAGGGACGGAAAGAGCCGTTAGGACCACAGGTGTCCCTAGGAGCCTCGCTGGGTCTGATGGCGCCCACTTCTGTGCAGTTATGAAGAAATTTGGGGGAGGAGTCTGCAGCAGAGAGGGCGTGGGGGCGGGGAGGGGGGGTTGACATCCCCTGGACCCTGGAGAGCTGGGTGGAAGTTCTGAGTCGCAGGAGCAGGAAGCCCCACTGCCAGGCCACTGCCCTGGGCCCGGAGCCGGCTCCGTCCAGCTTGGAGGGGCGGCCTCTCCCCGGGCCCCACCCCCACGGCACTTACCGTGGGCCTGCAGGGCCAGGAGTCGGATAAAGAACAGTCTGGGCTCCCCCAGGGGCCCTGGGGGGGGGGGGAGAGGGAGGGGGAAGAGGAGGGGGAGGGGGAGGGTCCTGGGAGGGTCCCTCCCAGCCCTGACCTCTTTGCCTCCTTAGGGCTCCCCTGGGGTGGATGGGGCTCCAGGCAGCCCTGGCCTCCCCGGGATTCCTGGGGCGCCTGGCCAAAAGGTGAGTGCAGGCGAGTGCGCCTTGCCCTGCGGGTCGCACGGAGGGTTACACGGCGGGAGGGGTGGTGTCCTGACCCCGGCCTCCTTTACAGGGCTCCCCAGGGGGGCCCGGCCCTCGTGGAGATCCGGTGAGTTTGTGGTCCCTTCTCTGCTCTCCCAGCATCTTCCCAGGGCTCTCTGTGCAGAGCGGGGACCAGGGGCGGGGGGTGGCGGGTGGGGGGCTGGCCCGTGGGGGCCCACCCGGGGCTCACCTGAGATCAAGCATCACCCTTTGGCCTGTTTTGTCCTCAGGGAGAGCGAGGACCTCGAGGCCCAAAGGGGGAGCCGGTAAGTGGAAGGGGAGGAGGTGGGTTCCCTAAGGCCCCACCCATAAGGAATAGCGGGGGCACCTCCAGGGGCTCCCCCCCCCGCAAGCCTCCTGTGCCCAGAATTGCACCCAGGACTCTGCTGCACCCTCTGTCCTGCAGGGAGAGCCCGGCCGAGTGGCGGGGGGCGATGGCCCAGGCCTTCCTGGACTTCCGGTGAGCTCTAGGGGGCGCGGGGCAGTGAGGTGTGGGGTGGGGGGGCACGGGAGGCGGACGGGGGGTCTGTGGGGTGTGCTTTATACGCTGTCTTCTCCATCAGGGCCCTCCTGGATCTCAGGGCCCATTGGGGGACCCAGGACCTCGGGGTCCCCCAGGACCTCCTGGAGCAGCTGTGAAGGTGACAGCATGACCCCCATGGTCTCATGACTTCAATGTGATCCAGTGACCTGGTGACTCCCTTTGAACCCGACGGGTCGTTCTGAGCCCATGTGAACCCTCGACTCCCCCCCATGGCCCCTCAGTGACCCCGTGACCTTCATCGTCCAGTTGGGCCCGGTGACCCTCCTTCCTCCTGTGTCTGGGAGTGGAGGTATGGTCCAGGGTCACGAGGTCACGATCTGTCTTCCAGGGTGACAAAGGCGACCGTGGGGAGCGGGTAAGCGAGGGACAGGGTGGCAGGGGTGGCTGGGAGCGGGTTCCCCGTGACCGTCCCCTGACCTGCTGTTCTCGCCAGGGCCCCCCTGGACCAGGCGCGGGCGGCACTGCTGCCGGGGATCCCGGGCTGCCGGTGAGGCCCCCAGAGGGGCTGGGGCGCTGCTGGAGCAGGGTGGGTGCTGGGCCTTACAGTTTGGGGCTCACATTTGTACTCCCTTCCTCCCAGGGTCTCCCTGGAAGCCCCGGACCCCAAGGCCCCGTGGGCGCCCCTGGGGAGAAAGGAGAGAAGGTAGGACCCCTGACCTCCTGGTGCCGGGGCTGGGGCAGGGCCTGGGGGTGGGGAGCAGGTTATGGACCCTCTGTTTCTCCTTCAGGGCGACTGTGAGGATGGAGCCCCAGGCCTCCCAGGACCGCCTGGGCCCCCGGGTGAGCCGGTGAGTGTGGGGCATGGACCCAGCCCCGACCCTCAGCCCTCAGCCCCTGCTCCACCCTCTGCCCGAGCCTAACCCTCTGCACCCCTCCCAGGGCCTCCGGGGACTTCCTGGAGACGTTGGCTCCCGAGTAAGTGCCCTCTTAGGAGCAGTCTGGGGTGAGGCTGACGCTCTGGGACCCGAGAGGACGGTCGGGGGGGGGCGTAGTGGGGGGTTAGGAGGTAAGGGCTCGCTCCCGGTCAGATCGTGGTTTCAGGGTCCAGAGGGCGGACAGTCAAGGCCCCCTCCTGTCTCCCCTCAGGGCGAGCGGGGGCTGCCAGGGGCTGTGGGTGAGACTGGAGAGAAGGTGAGTGCAGCCTGGGGGGCTCTCAGGGCCCTGGGGGGTGTCTGGGGCCAGACTCGGCCCTGACCCGTTCTGTTCCGTCAGGGCCAACGTGGACCCCCTGGCCCGGTGGGACCCCAGGTGAGCCGCTCGCCCCCCTGCTCGCGCCCAGTACCTGGGCTCTGGCCCCTCCTGGTCTGACTTCTCGCCCTGACCCACGGCCCCGCCCCTGCCCCTCCTCACATGCGGGGGCAGTGCTGACCCTCAGCCCAGGGACCTGCTGTTAGCTCGGACCCTGCTGCACTGACCTGGGCTTCCCCGTCCTGGCCGAGTCTGACCCCTGCAGACCTGCCGCCTGGTCTGGCCTGACGCCCTCCAGCCCCACCCCAACCTCTGGCCCTGGTTTGCCATTTGCCACGACTGCCCGTCCCCCCCTCACCAGTGTTTCTCCTCCTCGTCCCCAGGGGCTGCCGGGAGTCGCCGGGCACCCGGGCGCGGAGGGCCCTGAGGTGAGTGGGACTGTACTGGGGGCCGGGGGGGCCTCACGGGTCCCCCTCCCTGGGCTCACACTGTCTCCACGCAGGGGCCACCCGGACCCACTGGCCGCCGAGGAGAGAAGGTGGGTCGTGGCTGGGGGCTGGGCCCACCCCCGGCCCCGCAGCAGGGACTGGGCAGCGAGACAGGGGCCTTGGCTTCCTGGGTGGGTCTGTCCCATCTCTGCCTCTGTCCCTTCTCCGCAGGGGGAGCCTGGCCGCCCCGGGGACCCTGCCTCGGTGAGTGCGGGGGCTCCGAGCACAGGGAGGCCCTCGAGCAGGAGACTGACCTGCCAGCCAGGGGCCCCGGGACTCCGGGGCGGCTCCGGCTCAGCTGACTCTCGTGCTGTGACCCCGTGACCTCCCAGCGGGACTGGGAGCTCGGGCAGATGAGCTCTGGGGGCCGGGCCGGCCAGCAAGCTCTGATGTTTGTTTGTAGGGACCTGCTGGTGGGGGCGTCAAAGGAGAGAAGGTGAGTGGGGAGAGCGAGGGCGGTGGTCACAGGGCAGAGGCCACGGTCACAGGGGAGGTCGTGATTGCTGATGGTCTCTGTCCCTCCAGGGAGAAGTGGGGCCCAGAGGAGCTGTGGGAGCCAAAGGGGAGCCGGTGAGTGAGGGAGTGTTGGGGGGAGGGGGGTGAAGGCTCCCCGACCCCGACTTCTCATTCTCCCACCCCCAGGGCCCTCCTGGCTTGGCTCTTCCTGGAGACCCCGGCCCCAAGGGCGACCCTGGGAGCCGGGTGAGTAACCGTGGGGAGAGGGGGGTCAGAGGAGGGGGTGTCTGGGAGACCAGCTAAGTCCTGTGCCCCCGTGCCCCGCAGGGCCCCATCGGCCTCACTGGCAGAGCTGGACCCCCGGTGAGTGCCTGTGACCTGGGTAAGGCCAAGGTGTGGGGTCCCCTCTCCTCCGGGGCTGGCCACCACACGCAGCCCCGTTCTTGCCTCCTCCTCAGGGTGACGCGGGGCCACCTGGAGAGAAGGGCGACCCTGGGCGGCCCGGCGCCCCGGGACCTGTCGGCCCCCGAGGAAGAGACGTAAGAGGGCTGTGTGGGGGTCCTGGGATGGGGGTTCTGAGATGGGGTGTCCGGCATCTCTGGGGTCCCGTGGTGGGGTGACCTGGGATGGGGGTTCCGGGATGGGGTGTCCTGGGATGGGGTGTCGGGCATTTCCGGGGTCCCGGGACCTGGCTGACCCCCATGTCTCACAGGGCGAAGTTGGAGAGAAAGGCGACGAGGGCCCGCCGGTGAGTCCCCCTGCCCTGTGGGTTCTTACCCTTTACCCTTGAACTGTGACCCTGGGCTGGGACCTCCCCCAGGTCGTCAGTCCCCCCTTCCCGAGCCTGTCCGGCCGTGCCCAGTGCCCAGGCCCCGAGCTCGTCTGAGCCGCACTCACCACTCCATGCGCTTTCTCTCCATCCCAGGGGGACCCAGGTTTGCCCGGAAAAGCTGGCGAGCGTGGCCTGCGGGTAAGGCGTGGCTGGGGCCTGCGGGAGGGCGGGGCCTGCGGGAGGGCGGGGCCTGCGGGAGGGCGGGGCCTGCGGGAGGGCGGGGCCTGCGGGAGGGCGGGGCCTGCGGGAGAGGCGTGGCTGGGGCCTGCGGGAGAGGCGTGGCTGGGGCCTGCGGGAGAGGCGTGGCTGGGGCCTGCGGGAGGGCGGGGCCTGCGGGAGGGCGGGGCCTGCGGGAGGGCGGGGCCTGCGGGAGGGCGGGGCCTGCGGGAGGGCGGGGCCTGCGGGAGGGCGGGGCCTGCGGGAGGGCGTGGTGGTGGGAACCACTGGGGAGAGGCTGGTGAGGGGGACCCTGCAGGAGGCGTGCAGTGACGGGAAACCCTGCATGGCTTTTGGGGTGATGGGGAGCCTGGGACGGTACAGGGGGGCCGGGGGGCTTTGGCTCAGACCAGCTGCCTTCCCAGGGGTTGCCAGGAGCTCGGGGCCCTGTGGGTGAGAAGGGAGACCAGGGAGATCCCGGAGACGACGGGCGGAACGTGAGTCCTCACCTCTGACCCCTGACCCCTGACCTCAACTTCCATCCCCAACCATCCAGTTCCCAACCCCGATCCTGCCACCCCAACCCTGAAATGCTGCCCCCTCACAAGCCTCATTTCCTGCGACCCCCTCGTCACAACCCCCAAAGGCCACCAGGATCCCCTGAGTCCTTGGGGTGCTCGCAAAGCTCCCCGAAACCGCTGTGTAAACTCAGTGACCTTGACCTCTGACTTTCTGCAGGGCAGCCCTGGACCCTCTGGGCCCAAAGGGGACCGTGGGGAGCCGGTGAGTCGTACAGTGTCTGGGCTGGTGGGGGGGGGGTGCTGGGGATTTCTAGTCTCGAGCTGGTCAGCGGCCACGTAAGGGGCCTGGGGGTCAAGGTAGGGAGCGCTGATGGTCACTCCAGGCCTGCCTGGCCCTCCGAGGTTGGCAGTGGGGGCTGCGGGGTCTCTGGGAGGGCCAACCTGGGCCAGGCCCGGGGCCTCAGGGCTCAGGGATGACCATGACTTCCTTTCTCAGGGGCCCCCAGGACCCCCAGGACGGCTGGTAAGGGTTGAGCTCAGTCTGGTCCTCTGTGGTCCCCTCTCCGGCCCCTGTCGGCTCCTCGCTGTGCCCCTCATCCCTTCCCCTGACTCCCACGCCCCCCGTGCCCCTCGGTATCTTCATTGACCCACAGCCCCCGCGGCCCCATCTGCCCACCAGCCGCCTCCCTGGTTGAACGCCCCTCCCTGTCGTTCCCGCAGGTGGACACGGGAGTCGGAGCCAGAGAGAAGGTATCAGGGCCTGTGGGTGGAGCGAGGCTGAGCACAGGGCATCCGGGGCCCCCACGACAGCCGCCCCTCGCGTGCCTGCAGCTGAGGGCTGTGCGGCCAACGGCTTGTCTCTGCCGCAGGGAGAGCCCGGGGACCGTGGACAGGACGGACCTCCAGGGCCCAAGGGGGACCCCGGCCCCCCCGGAGCCTCCGGGGAGAGGGTGAGTGGGGCTGGGCCCGGGGAGGGGGGAGGCCTGGGCAGCGGCTCTGACTCCTCCTTGCCTCGTCCTCAGGGCATCGCTGGACTTCGGGGGCCCCCAGGCCCACAGGTGAGTGATGTGCTTGATCCCATCAACCTGCGTCCCCATCTTTTCTTTTTTCTTAATAATTGTGTTGACCTCAGAGAGGAAGGGAGAGGGAGAGAGAGAGAAACATCAGTGATGAGAGAGAATCATGGATCAGCTGCCTCCTGCACGCCCCGCACCGGGGATCGAGCCGGCAACCCGGGCCTGTGCCCTGAGGGGAACCGCACCAGCGACCTCCTGGTTCATGGGTTGATGCCTGACCCCTGAGCCACGCCGGCCGGGCCCTGCGCCCCCATCTTGCTCTCACCGCTCTCTGACCTTGTTCCCTCCAGGGGGACCCCGGCGCTCGCGGCCCCGCAGGAGACAAGGTGAGAGGAGGTGGAGGTTGCTGGCTGCGGCTTGGGCTCCTCCTTGGAGGCCTCTGACCCCTTGGTTCTCCCCAGGGCGACCGGGGCCCGCCTGGCCTGGACGGCCGCAATGGGCTGGACGGGAAGCCAGGAGCCACTGGCCCCCCCGGGCTGCACGTGAGTCGTGGTCCCTGCCTGGCGCCCCTCCCCGCGCCCCTCTGAGTGGCCCTGGCCTCACGGGGTCTTCGTGGTGTCGGTGTGCTCTGGGTGGGTCGGGTGCGTCTCCCAGGACCTGCCTGGGGGGGCGCTGCTACCCTGCCGGCCGTGGGTCCATAGGAACCAGGGCCCCTGACCCCATGGCCACTGTGGGTCTCTTCTCAGGGTGCTCCGGGCAAAGCTGGGGACCCCGGGAGAGACGTAAGTAAGGGGAGGAGTGGGGGGCGGGGCCGGGCTCGCCGTCATCGGGGTCCAGTGTCCGTCTGCGGGGAGGGAGGTGGTCGAGTCCTGTCCTCAGGGGTCCAGTCCCGGCAGGTGCTGGCCGAGCCCCCCTCTGGCCTCTGCCCTGGTCCCTGCCCCTGGGAGTTTCAGCCGTGGCCGTGGGTCTCACACTGGAGGAGCATCTTGATAAAAATGTATTTATTAGTGTCAGAGCGGAAGGGAGAGGAGGAGGGGGAGAGAGAGACATCCATGATGAGAGAATCGTGGATCGCCTCCTCCTGCCCGCCCCGCACTGGGGATCGAGCCCGCAACCGGGCCTGTGCCCCGACCGGAATCCAACCGTGACCTCCTGGTCACAGGTCAAGGCTCAACCACTGAGCCACACAGGCCCGGCTGGAGGAGCATCCTGATAGGGTCCTCCCAGGCCACGTGTGCCCTCAATCCTAGCAAAGGCTTTTTCCAGGGCCTTCCGGGCCTCCGAGGAGAACAAGGACCTCCTGGCCCCCCTGGCCTCCCTGGACCACTGGTGAGTCTTGGTTTCCTGGTGCCCTTCTGCCCCCGACCGCCCACACCCCAGCTCTGACTTCCGGCCGATGGTCTCTTCCCACAGGGAAAGCCGGGCGAGGACGGCAAGCCAGGCCTGAATGGGAAAAACGTGAGTGTCAGGGGGGACGGCGAACCTGCTGAGAAACACCTGCACATGCACACACACGGGACACGCAGGCCACCTGCACATGCACACACACGGGACACGCAGGCCACCTGCACATGCACACACACGGGACATGCAGGCCACCTGCACATGCACACACGGGACACGCAGGCCACCTGCACATGCACACACATGGGACACGCAGGCCACCTGCACATGCACACACACGGGACACGTGGGCCACCTGCACATGCACACACACGGGACATGTGGGCCACATGCACATGCACGGGGCACGCAGGCCATCTGCACATGCACATACACGGGACACGCAGGCCATCTGCACATGCAACAGTCCGGGGTGCAGGCACGGAGCACACACGCAGACACGCTGAGATGGGCAGACATGACCCGTGTGTGCACACAGCGGCTGCAGTGAGCTCAGTGGGCACACTGGTGCGCTCAGATGGGCCGACACACCCACACCCACAGCCGTGGCCAGGGTAACCCACAGCCACGGACCAGGAGCCACAGACAAAGGCTGTATGAGCAGACATGGGGGAGACATACACAGGGCCCGTGGAAACACGTCACACAAGCACCTCCACATGCACTCAGACGTGTGCTAAGACACAGACCCAGGGCCGCATGAGGACCCGTGCTGGGACTTGGCGAGACACACATCCAAGGCTCGGACATGTACACGTTCTGGGACATGGACACGTGCATCTGTATCCGTAGTTGCTCATACACATACATGCGTCACACATACTGAGATGATACACATAGTTGCAGACAAGTCACACAGACACTCCTCAAGCCCCAGGGACGTACAGACACGTGTTCACCCAGTGCGTGCGGCATAAGCCCCGCCCACACGCACCTACCCAGTGTCGCCCACGGGACACGCAGACCCACGCACAGGCACACGTGCTGACACACAGACCCAGGATATGTGCAGGCAGGGGGTTACGTGTAGGAAGCCAGAGACAGAGCATATGTGTAGTTACGGGTGGAGCCAGCAGACCTGCACAGGCGCACCCGCTGGCGTGCAGCAGCTCCCACGGATGGTCACAGGCCACAGGCCACAGGCTCCGAGACCACGGAGGCGGGGAGCTGTGGGCTCGGAGGGTCACCTGACCGCTGCCCAGACGGTCAGACGCTGGAGCTGTTTGGGCTGATGTGCGTCCTCTGTCCGCAGGGAGAAGCTGGGGACCCCGGCGAGGACGGGAGGAAGGTAAAGCCCCGCCCCTGAGCTTCGCCCGGCCCCAGACCAGGCCCGCGGCTGCAGCGCCCCTGTCTTCCTCCCACAGGGAGAGAAGGGAGACGCGGGCGCCCCCGGGAGAGAAGTGAGTACGAGTCCTCTGCAACCTCTAGCCCATGACCCTGACCCTGACCTGACGCTGACCCTGACCCTGATGTTGACCCTGACGCTGACCCATGACCCTGACGCTGACCCTGACCCATGACCCTGACGCTGACCCTGACCCTGACACTGACACTGACGCTGACCCATGACCCTGATGCTGACGCTGACCCATGACCCTGACCCATGACCCTGACGCTGACCCTGACGCTGACCCATGACCCTGACCCTGACCCTGATGCTGACCCATGACCCTGACGCTGACTCATGACCCTGACCCTGACCCTGACCCTGACCCTGGGATATGGCTCTGGTCGTTCTGGGACCTCAGGGCCTGATGCCGGCTGCCTCCACAGGGTCACGATGGCCCCAAGGGTGACCGCGGAGCCCCTGGGAGCCCTGGCCTCCCCGGCCCCCCGGGCCTCCCCGGGCAGGTGGGCCCTCCCGGCCAGGTGAGTGTCCAGGGGGAACGTAGGACTTGGGAGCAACAGCGGCCATGGCGTCCCCACCGGACCCCCCCCCCCCGGGCCCACGGCCCTGTGTGACCCCCGTGTTCTGTCACGTCTCAGGGTTTCCCTGGCGTCCCAGGAAGTCCGGGCCCCAAGGTGAGCGGTGGGCTGGGGAGGAGGTGGGGAGGCTGCGGGCTGGGCACCCCCACCTGACCGTTGTTTGTGCTCAGGGTGACCGAGGGGACACCGGATCCAAAGGCGAGCAGGTGAGGTCCCCCCTTTCCCCTGCCCAGCCCCCCCACACGCGCACACGCCCCCACGCGGCCCAGCACCCTGTCTCTTCTGTGCCCAGGGCCTCCCCGGCGAGCGCGGCCTGAGAGGAGAGCCAGGGAGCGGCCCGGTGAGTGGTGGGGCCTCCGGGGCCCCCTCCCTGTCGCCCCGTGTGAGGTCCCACAGTCTGTCCTGTTGGCTCGGCCACCGGCCCTGCTGGATTCCTGCAGCCTCCCCTTGGGAACCTGGGCAAGGGGACACGCCAGGCGGGGCTCCCAGTGGCCTGGCGCCCTCAACCCGGGGCTGAGGGCCCTGGAGAAAGGCCGGGGAGCAGGCATGGAGGCCAATCCCCGTGTGAAGGGAGGGGCACGGCTGTCTCCCGCGGGCACCCCCTCACCCAGCCTGTGTTTCCAGAATGTGGAGCGGCTGCTGGAAAACATTGGGATCAAGGTCGGTGGTTTGGGGTCTGGGTGTGGGCACGGGGGTGGGGGGTGGGGGGGGAGGGGGGAAGACGGGGCGGGAGCCAGGGCCTGGGCTGCAGCAACAGCCCCTCCCTGTCTCAGACCTCAGCCCTGCGGGAGATGGTGGAGACCTGGCACGAGAGCTCTGGGCAGCTCCTGCCCGGGCCTGAGCGGCGCGGCCCCAAGGGGGACCCAGGCGAGCAGGGCCCCCCAGGCAAGCAGGTGTGTGCAGGCCGCTCGGTGGGCGCCCGGTGGGGGGCAGGGTCGCAGGGCCACCAGCACTCACTCTTCCCTCCGCCAGGGCCCCATCGGCTTCTCCGGAGACCGCGGGCCCAAGGGAGACCGTGGAGACCCCGGCCCGCAGGGGCCACCCGGCCTGGCCCTCGGGGAGAGGGGCGCCCCGGGACCTCCTGGCCTGGCCGGGGAGCCCGGGAAGCCTGGCATTCCTGGGCTCCCGGGCTCGGCTGGGGTCACGGGGGAGGCAGGAAGGCCAGGAGAACGGGTGAGCCTGGGGGATGCCGGGAGCCAGGGAAGGGGGGTCAGGGGCTGGACTCCCCACAAACATACCCACCCCCTCTGTGCACTTCAGGGAGAACGGGGAGAGAAAGGAGAACGCGGAGAACAGGTGAGCTGGGCGGCCTTGGGGCGGCGCCGCCTAAGGCCTGGCGAGGCAGCCACCCCCTCTCTTTCCTGCAGGGCAGAGCCGGCCCCCCGGGCCTCCCCGGACCCCCCGGACCGCCCGGCGACAAGGTGCCCGCCCCGCCCCCGCCTGTGCCTGCTGTCGCTGGGAAGCCGCCTTTAGTGTAGCCCGGAAACGCCATGTGGTGTCTCTGACCCCATGACCTCTGGCCCCTGTGACCTGGGATGACCTCTCCATCCTCCGTGACGGACGCATCTCTCCCCTCTGACCTTGTGCTCGTAGGTGGACGTGGACAAGCCAGGTCCTGGGCCGTCTGGGGAGCAAGGACCCCCCGGACCCAAGGGCACGAAGGTCGGTGTGTGGGGTCAGCCTGGGGCCCACCTCCTGCCCGGGGCCCGGGGCCTGGCCTGACATGTCGTCCCCACAGGGGGAGCCAGGCAGTGACGGCGACCGAGGCCCCAAAGGAGACAGGGTGAGCCCCCCGCCCCTGACCCCGCCCCCTCCCCTGCGGGGCCTGCTGGGCGGGTGTGTGGGCACCGGTGTGGGCAGTGACGGGCCTCAGCAAGCTACTCACCTGCAGGGGGCGCCGGGCATCAAGGGCGAGCAGGGGGAGCCTGGACAGAGGGGCCAAGGCGGCATCCCGGTGAGTCCTGCGGGCGCCTGTGGGCTCACCAGCGGCACCTGGACCAGCGTCTGCAGCGCCTGGGACGGGAGGAGGGGGGACAGACGGACAGACTGTGGGGCGGGGTAGGGACAGCGCGGCCTGAAACCCCTTCTCTTCAGGGTCTGCCGGGAGAGCGCGGTGTGGCTGGGCCCGAAGGGAAGCCGGTGAGTGGAGGCAGGAGGAGCTGGGCTCGGGCTGCTGTGACCCCTGCTCCCCGGGGCTCAGTGACGGGGGTGGGGGTGGGGGCCTGTGAGCCGGGTGTGAGTGCGGACGCAGGATGTGTGTGTGTGTGGGGGGGGGGTATCTGTGCATCTGCACGCACAGGCCCGTGTGTGCTGTCCGTGAGGAGCTGCTTTGGGCATGGATGGGGTGACCTGTGCTGGGGGTGGAGGCATGGACGTGCCCCAGTGAGGCCCGGATCGAGGCTCAGCAGCCCCTTCTCTCTCCAGGGTCTGCAAGGTCCAAGGGGGGCCCCTGGCCCAGCGGTGAGTACCCAGAATCCTCCCCTCCGGCCCCTCCCGCCCAGCCCCCACAGTGGGCAGCACGGCCTCCTCGGACCCTCTCTCCCACAGGGTGGCCACGGAGACCCTGGACCACCCGGGGCCCCGGTGAGTGACAGGCGGCACTGCCCCGCAAGGGGGGGCACGGGGGGAGGGTCAGGCCCCACGGAGGAGCCAGACCTTGTCTGTGTTCATCCCTGAGCCCAGGGGGGTGGCTCTGACCCCTGACCCCTGCCCTCGACACCTCTCTCTCTAGGGTCTCGCCGGCCCCGCGGGGCCGCAGGGGCCGTCGGGGCTGAAGGTGAGTGCAGGCGTGTGCGGGTGTGGCTGGGAGGAGCCGTGCAGCGCGGGGTACCCTCTGCCCCCCGCTGGGCTGAGCGCCAAGGTGCCCACCTGGCGGCTGTGGGCGGGGCTGCGAGCTGCTGTGGGGCTCATGTCTGGTCTTCGCAGGGGGAGCCTGGAGAGACGGGACCACCAGGACGGGTGAGTGGCCAGGCCGTGGCCAGAGTCGCAGGGCGGGGGGGTGGCTGGGCCACGGTCAGAGTCGCAGGGCGGGGGGGGGGTGGCCAGGCCATGGCCAGGCGTGGCCAGACTCACAGGGCGGGGGGTGGGCGCCTGCTGACTTCTCTCCCCCAGGGCCTGCCTGGACCTCCCGGACCCGTGGGCCTCCCCGGGCCCCCCGGTGCTTCGGGCCTGGTGGTGAGTGAGCCCCCCGCCCCGCGGGCCCCCGTCCCTGCCCGTGCTCCTGCCTCCCCCTCACAGTCGACTTCTCTCCCTCAGGGCCCCCAGGGGTCGCCGGGTTTGCCTGGACAAGTGGTGAGTCCTGAGGTCGGGGCTGGGTTCGGGTCGGGCGGCAGCGGGCAGGCCCCTGACGGAGCCCTCCTCCCAGGGGGAGACCGGGAAGCCGGGAGCCCCGGGTCGCGATGGTGCTGGAGGCAAAGACGGAGACCGAGGAGCCCCGGGCCTGCCGGTGTGTGTTCCCAGGGCAGCTCCCTGAGGCTGCGACAGGGCTCCTGGGGGAGGGGGAGGAGGGGGAGGGGGGAGGGGGAAGGGGGAGGGTGGGGGAGGCACTGAGCGCCTCCCTGTTCTGCCACAGGGATCGCCAGGCCTGCCTGGCCCTGTCGGACCTAAAGGAGAACCTGGACCCATGGGGACGCCTGGACAGGTGACCTTTGCCCCCCAGCATGGTTTGCAGGGCCCACCCAGGGCAGAGTGTGGGGGTCGCTGCAGGAGGTGCGGGAACTCACTGGCCTTCCCCACAGGCTGTGGTCGGGCCCCCTGGAGTGAAGGGAGAGAAGGTGAGTGTGGGGGTGCCCGGGAGGTGGGGCGCAGGGGTGGGCCCGGGATCCCCACTGAGCCCTCTCCCCGCAGGGAGCCCCCGGAGACCTTGCTCGAGACCTGGTGGGAGAGCCGGTGAGTGTGGCGCCTCCGTCCGCATCTGCGTGCCCTCTGACCTCCGGCTTTGGGAGCTGGCCCTTCTGTGACCTGCTGCCTCCCCCCTTCTCTGCAGGGAGCCAAAGGGGACCGTGGACTGCCCGGGCCGCGGGGCGAGAAGGTGAGGGGCCGGCCCCAGGCGGAGCGCTGGGCGGGGGAGGGAGCGTGGCCTGACCCTCACCCCCTTTCTGTGCAGGGAGAAGCCGGCCGAGCCGGGGAGCCCGGAGACCCTGGGGAGGATGTGAGTCTGGTCTGGCGCGGAGCCTGGGTGGAGGGGTTCCCTCGCACACACGGGCGTCCCGGCCTGCACCCTGTCTGAGCCCGCGCTGGGCACGCCCCGTTCATGTGCTCGGCCGCACTCCCCGGGCGCAGCCGTCTCGCTTCCGTGTGTCCAGCCCCGGCCCCCGGCTCCTGCCCCCCTCCCAGTCTCGGGGCAGCAGCATGTGTGTGGCCCCTTCCCGCCCGTCTGTGCTTCGCGTACGAGTTGGGTCTGTGAACAGGACGTGTCCGATCCACGCGTCACATTCACGGTCCGCGTGGCCGGCTCACTGTGAGCTCCACGTGTCTGGTCACACTGAGCGTCCCTCTGTCTGTGCCCTCGTGAGTCCCTGATCACCTCTGAGCTCCCTCCAGCTAGTCCCTGGCTACATGTCCACGTCCCCGGGTGCCCGCGGCCACACCTCTAAGTTCCTGGGTGCCCATGGCCGCACGTCCGCGTCCCTGGGTTCCCGCGGCCACACCTCTAAGTTCCTGGGTGCCCGTGGCCACACCTCTAAGTTCCTGGGTTCCCGTGGCCACATCTCTAAGTTCCTGGGTGCCCGTGGCCACACCTCTAAGTTCCTGGGTGCCCGTGGCCACACCTCGATAAGTTCCTGGGTTCCCGTGGCCACATCTCTAAGTTCCTGGGTTCCCGCGGCCACACCTCTAAGTTCCTGGGTTCCCGTGGCCACATCTCTAAGTTCCTGGGTTCCCGTGGCCACATCTCTAAGTTCCTGGGTGCCCGTGGCCACACCTCTAAGTTCCTGGGTGCCCGTGGCCACACCTCGATAAGTTTCTGGGTGCCCGTGGCCACACGTCCGCGTCCCCGGGTGCCCGTGGCCACACCTCTAAGTTCCTGGGTGCCCGTGGCCACACCTCGATAAGTTTCTGGGTGCCCGTGGCCACACGTCCGCGTCCCCGGGTGCCCGTGGCCACACCTCTAAGTTCCTGGGTGCCCGTGGCCACACCTCGATAAGTTTCTGGGTGCCCGTGGCCACACGTCCGCGTCCCCGGGTGCCCGTGGCCACACCTCTAAGTTCCTGGGTGCCCGTGGCCACACCTCTAAGTTCCTGGGTTCCCGTGGCCACATCTCTAAGTTCCTGGGTGCCCGTGGCCACACCTCTAAGTTCCTGGGTGCCCGTGGCCACACCTCTAAGTTCCTGGGTTCCCGCGGCCACACCTCTAAGTTCCTGGGTTCCCGTGGCCACATCTCTAAGTTCCTGGGTGCCCGTGGCCACACCTCTAAGTTCCTGGGTGCCCGTGGCCACACCTCGATAAGTTTCTGGGTGCCCGTGGCCACACGTCCGCGTCCCCGGGTGCCCGTGGCCACACCTCTAAGTGTCCAGGTGCCCGCGGCCACACGTCTGCGTCCCTGGGTGCCCGCGACCACATCTACACGCGGCTCACGGGGACCCTGTTGGAGCGGCCTGAGCTGGGGCGCACATTCTCCTCAAGCGCTGCTTCCTTTGCCTTTTTCAGGGCTTTAAAGGGGCCCCAGGACTCAAGGGTCAGAAGGTACGTGCGCCCCAAAGTGTCCCGGCTTGGGGTGGCGGCCCTGAGACTCCCTGCGCCTAACCTGTCCCCTTTCCCTCGAAGGGTGACCCGGGAGTCGGGGTGCAGGGCCCCCCTGGGCCAAGCGGTCCTCCAGGTGCGAAGGTAAGTCGCTGCCCCGTCCCCAGGTGGGGGCAGGGGGCATTCGGGGGCCAGGCTGGGAGGGCCCGGGACACTCCTGCCTTGGCTCTCTGTGTCCAGGGGGACGTGGGCGCCTCGGGTCCCCCCGGCGCTCCCGGCATCGTCGGCTTCCCTGGCCAGACGGGCCCCCGGGGAGAGACGGGTCAGCCGGGCCCCGGCGGAGAGCGGGTAAGGGCGCTGCGGGGCAGCAGGTGGAGAGGGGGCGGGAGGGGGCGGCCAGGCAGTCGGGGAGGCCCCCGGTCACTCTGCTCCTCTCGCTCACTTTCCGGTAGGGCCTGGCCGGCGCCCCAGGGAGAGAGGGGGCCCCAGGTCCCTCGGGGCCTCCGGGACCGCCAGGGCCGGCGGTGAGTAGGGGTGCCCACCCCGCGTCCGTCCGTCCGCAGGAGAGCCTGGGTGGGCAGCGCCTCGCCGGGTGGCTGGGGGGCGCCTCCGAGGGGCCGGGACCTCACCTCCCTCTGCCCACAGGGGGCACCCGGGGCCTCCGGACTCAAAGGAGACAAGGCAGGTGCACAGTGCTGACCCCTGACCCCTGACCCTCCACCCCCTGACCCCTCCACCCCACTGACCCCATCACCCCTCCAACCCACTGACCTACCACAGCCCTCCGCCCTCCCCCCACCCCGATTCCTGGCTCTTACCCCTGGTGTCCTGCTGACCTGCAGGGGAACCCTGGAGCAGGGCTGCCCGGGGCGCGTGGAGAGCGCGGGGAGCCGGGTGTCCGGGTACGTACCTGTCCGCGGCCACGCCCACTGGACGAGCCACCTGGGACCCCCTCATGGCTCATCTCGCCTGTAACCCCACTTGTGACTCAGTGAATTCAATGTCACCATCCAGGGCGAAGACGGCCACCCCGGCCCGGAGGGACCTCGAGGCCCTGCGGTGGGTCCCCGGGAGGCGTGGGGCGGCTCTAGCACCTGCCCGGCCCTCTGTGCGCGGGGACTCCCTCTGCCCGGGCTCCGCTCTGGGCCTTTGTCCCCCCAATTCCCTGGGGCCCCCCATACCCCCACCCCTGACCTGTCTCCCCACTGGCCCCCCAGAGCCGCTGAGCTCACAGGCTTCTTCTCTCACAGGGCCCCCCAGGCAGCCGCGGGGAGCGCGGGGAGAAGGTAAGGACTTGGGAAAGGCCTGGGTGCATGCGTGGAGGTGGGGGGTGGCCTTGTAAGTCAGGGCTTGGGGACCCCTCCGTCTGGGGGAGACTCACACTCTTGCACCCCACAGGGCGACCCTGGAGCCGCGGGGCTGAAGGGTGACAGGGTGAGTGTGGGCCTGGGGGAGGCGAGGGGGGGCTCGGGGCTCCTGACGCCTCTGACTACCCCATTCCCCCCTCCCCCTTCCCCGTCCACGCAGGGCGACTCGGCGATAGTTCTGGGGCCTCCGGGGCCGCGGGGTGCCAAGGGGGACATGGTGAGTGGCTGCTCCCTGTGCAGACTCGGTCTCCCTGGGGTACGGGTGGGACTCCCGGGGGGGGGGGGGCAGGGCCAGGAGATCCGAGAGCTCAAACCCTCAGAGGGTGAGAGACCTCCAGCCCCTGCCCCTGCCCCCTGACCCAGGGTGAGCGAGGGCTGCGAGGTGCAGATGGCGAGAAAGGACCTCGCGGAGACACTGGGACTCCTGGAGAGAAGGTGTGGGGAGAGGGTGCTCTCTCGGGTCAGGAGGGGTTCCTGGGAGGCTGGGAGGGGAGCGTGGGCGGGAGGGGGGGTGAGAGGGGGAAGGGGATCAGGGGGAGGGGTCGGTCGCCACAGTGACCTCTGGGTCAGCCGGACAGCGGACAGCGGACCTGGGGGCTCCACAGAGGCTCAAGGGCCACAGCCGAGGTGGGGGGGAGGGGCGCGGCTCTGGGAACAGGAAAAGGCTTCTTGGGGATGAGGGGCACCCCAGGTGGGTTTAGGGGCCCAGTGGTAAGAGGGAGAGGCCGGACCTGGGGACCTGGGGTGGGACACGGGCCAGTCCACGGGCTGGAAGGGGAGGTGCGGGGGCTGGAAGGGAAGGTGCGGGGGCTGGAAGGGAAGGTGCGGGCGTAGAGGAGCCGCTGGCAGGTCCCAGCCCACCCAGCCTCCAGCCTGTGGGGCGCTGACGGTCCCTCCCGGTCACCCCGCAGGGCACCAAGGGGGAGCCGGGCGACAAGGGCGCGGCCGGGTCGCTGGGAGCACGCGGACCCACAGGACCTCAGGCAAGCCCTCCCCGGCACAGACCTGCCACACGCCACACGCCACACGCACACACATGGCCCATGGTGCCCCGGGCGTTGGCGGGTTTCCGGGCTCCCTCCCTGTTGGCCACGTGTGTTCCCACAGGATCGGGGTGCTGCCGGGCCCTGACCCCGTCCCCCCCCCCGCCCGGCTGCATATGCAGCAGGCAGGCCGCATGGGGAACAGTCACACTCAGGGGCCACCTCCCTCCCCGTTTCCCGCAGGGGGAGCCCGGTGCTGCGGGGATCCCTGGAGACCCGGTAAGGTGCCCCCTGCTCGTGTGGCGACCTTTGACCCCATGACGACCCCGTACTCTATGGTGTCGTCAAGTTGCTTGCGGCCCCCACCTCACAGTGACCCCTAGGATGGGTCCACCCAGGTGGAGACCCCTGTCCCCCTGGAACACCCTGCCCTCCCAGGGACTCTGCCCCCCGAGGGTGCCTCACCCCCACGGTGTCCCCTGTGTTATACCCGGACGACTCCCTCTGACCCTCCCTGACCCCCCGACTTCGTGTTGCCCTCTCCCCAGGGATCCCCAGGAAAGGATGGAGCCCCCGGCGTCCGCGGGGAAAAAGGAGAGATGGGCTTTGTGGGTCCCCGGGGCCTCAAGGTGGGAAGGGACTGGGTTTTTCCTGGTCGGGCGGCCTGATGTTGGAGGGCGGTGTCTGGGGTCGGGTCAGGGGTCGGGGTCAGAGGTTGCGGTGTCCAGGTTGACGGTGGGCTGGTAGGTCAGGCCGGTTCGGAAGCGGTTTCAGGGCTCGGGGTCCCTTCCACCTCTTTTCCCCGCAGGGCGAGCGTGGGGTGAAGGGCGCCTGTGGCCTGCATGGAGAGAAGGGTGATAAGGTACGGAGGGGAGGGGGCTGGGCGGCGGCAGGGCCCGAGGCCTCGGCTGACCCTCCACTGACCCGTAGGGAGAGGCCGGGCCCCCGGGCCGACACGGGCTGGCAGGACACAAGGGAGACATGGTGAGTGCAGGGGCACCCAGGACGGGGAGAGGGTGGGGGGCCGGGGCCTCGCTCACCGCTCACGTCTTCTCTCCCCAGGGGGAGCCGGGGGAGCCGGGCCAGGTGGGGGCCCCTGGCAAGGAGGGCCTGATCGGCCCCAAGGTACGGGCCTCTCCCCAGTGGGCACCGGGGCGTGGGGGGCGGGGGGCAGGGCGGCTGCGACGGGCCCGGGGCTCAGGAGCGGGAAGCTGTGGGGCTGGGACACTGGCTGGTCTTGAGGCTTCGGGGTGGGGGGTGGGACGGAGGGATGGAGGTGGGCAGGTTCCTGCGATCAGGGCCGAGGGTCAGTGTGGGAGGGAGGGAGAGTCAGGGCGGCGGCTACAGAGGGGGCGGGTCCCGGGAGCCCCGTGGCTGCAGGTCCAGGCTCAGAGGGTCCTCGGTGCTTGGGCTGCGGAAGGGTGGCCGTTGGAGGCCGAGGCGGAGGGTCTCTCATGCTTCCTTCCGTTGCCAGGGCGACCGAGGCTTTGACGGGCAGTCGGGGCCCAAGGGTGACCAGGGCGAGAAAGGGGAGCGGGTAAGTCGAGGCCGAGGCCGTGGGGGGCTGGGGCTCTCCGGAAGGGGCGCGTCTTCGGGGGCTCCGAGCACTGACCCTGACCTGTTTCTCCCCAGGGCTTCCCAGGAATTGGGGGCCTCCCAGGGCCCAGGGGCAGTGACGGTGCTAGTGGTCCCCCCGGGCCGCCCGGCAGTGTGGGCCCCAAAGGCTCGGAAGGACTCCAGGGCCAGAAGGTGAGGGGCCCTGACCCTGGCACTTGACCCCTGAACCTGCCCGACTCTCTCAGCCTCACTAACCTCTGACCCTGTGATCCCCAAATGCCCTACTTCTGACCCCAGACCTCTGACCCCGCTCACTCGGCCCTTGTGTCCGACAGGGTGAGCGAGGTCCCCGTGGAGAGAGTCTGGTGGGTGCCCCTGGCGCCCCTGGGGCCCCCGGAGAGAGGGGGGAGCAGGTGAGTGGGGATTCCTGGGCTTGGGGTCAGGGACTGGGGTGACCTCTGCTGTCCCTGAGGTCAGAGGTCACAGCCTGGTCCCCCGTTGCACGTAGGGGCGGCCTGGACCTGCTGGCCCCCGAGGCGAGAAGGGAGAAGCCGCGCTGACAGTGAGTGTGGCCGGGTGGGCTGGGCCCTGCCCCCGGACCAACATCCTGACCCCTGACCCCTGACCCCGGGCCCTGGACCCTGGCTTGACGCTGTCCCTCCGCGCTCCCTGCCTCGTGTGCCCGGTGCTCCCAGGAGGACGACATTCGGGGCTTTGTGCGTCAGGAGATGAGTCAGCACTGCGGTGAGTGGGCCCCACCCCAGCACCCGGCAGGGCCAGGCGGTGCCGAGAGCATTCGGGGGGGCAGGAGTCAAGGAGGGGGTGGGGATGGGGGGGACCAGGACTTCCCCGCGGAGACCCAGGAGGAGCGGGTGGACTGTGGTCCCTGAGGCCCAGTGTGGCGTGTGTGTGGTGGTGGGGGGCTCTGGCCCCGGGGCCTGACGTGGGGGGGGACCGAGCTGGTCCCGGGGCCTGACGTGGGGGGGGGGACCGAGCTGGCCCCGGGGCCTGACGTGGGGGGGGCTCTGGCCCTGGGGCACCTGCCCCCCACCCGCTGTCTCACTCCAGCCTCTTTCTGACCGGCACTGTCTCCTCTCTCTCTCCCTTTGTTCCCAACGTCTCTCCATCCTTCCTCGGCCCCCGCTCTGTCTCCCCCTGTGCTCTCTGGTCCCTCCTCTCCGTCCCTGCCTGTGTGCGCGCCCCCCCCCCCCCCACTCCCCGCTCCCTCTCATTGTGCCTCCTGTCCTCCGCTCCAGCCTGCCAGGGTCAGTTCCTCGCATCTGGATCCCGTGAGTAGTTTCCTGGCATTTTCTGCCCCACAACTTCCCTCCCCCCAGGCCTCCTGCCCATCACCTGGCCCTCTCAGCAGGGGTGGGGCTGGGTGGCACAGTGGTGCCCCGGTCCTGCGCCCCCTACCCTGCTCACCCTGCACCCCCCTCCCTGCTCACCCTGTACCCCCTCTCCCTGCTCACCCTGCACCCCCTCCCTGCTCACCCTGCACCCCTCTTCCTGCTCACCCTGCACCCCCTCCCTGCTCACCCTGCACCCCCTCCCTGCTCACCCTGCACCCCTCACCCTGCTCACCCTGCACCCCTCTTCCTGCTCACCCTGCACCCCCCTCCCTGCTCACCCTGCACCCCCTCCCTGCTCACCCTGCGCCCCTCACCCTGCTCACCCTGCACCCCTCTTCCTGCTCACCCTGCACCCCCTCCCTGCTCACCCTGCACCCCCTCCCTGCTCACCCTGCACCCCCTCCCTGCTCACCCTGCGCCCCTCACCCTGCTCACCCTGCGCCCCCTCCCTGCTCACCCTGTGCCCCTCACCCTGCTCACCCTGCACCCCTCTTCCTGCTCAGGCCCCCTGCCTAGTTACGCGGACACCAGCAGCCGCCAGCGCCTCCCTGTGCTGCAGGTTTCTCACGCGGAGGAGGAAGGTGAGGGCTGCGCACCCATGGGCGAGGCGGGGGGGGGGGGCACGGACACAGCAGGGCACACGCATGCACATGCGCACACACAGGGGAGGCGTGGCTGGGGCTGGGCAGCCTGATCCTGGCTCCGCAGCGGCCCCCACGGCACCCCCTCCCCGCAGACCGCGTGCCCCCCGAGGACGACGAGTACGAGTACGAGTACCCCGTGGAGGACGCCCAGGACCCCCAGGCTCCCTGGGATGGCGACGGCGGTGAGAGCAGGGCTGGCGCGAGGGTTCGGGGTCAGGGTCCCTCTCAGCTGACCCCCTCCCCCCCGCTGACCTCCTGACGCCCTTGACCCCAGACCCCTGCTCGCTCCCGCTGGACGAGGGCTCCTGCTCTGCCTACACCCTGCGCTGGTACCACCGGTCGGCGGGGGGCACGCGGGCCTGCCACCCCTTCGTCTACGGCGGCTGCGGAGGGAACGCCAACCGCTTTGGGACCCGGGAGGCTTGTGAGCGCCACTGCCTGCCCCCCGGGGCCTCGAGCCAGGGAGCAGGTACGGCCGCCCTCCCCCCCAACGGGGTCCCGAGCCAGGGAGCAGGTATGGCCGCCCCCCCCCCAACGGGGTCCCGAGCCAGGGAGCAGGTACGGCCGCCCCCCCCCCAACGGGGTCCCGAGCCAGGGAGCAGGTACGGCCGCACCCCCCCCAACGGGGTCCCGAGCCAGGGAGCAGGTACGGCCGCCCCCCACAGGGCCCGGCACTGAGCTGTGCAGGTCCGGCCCCCGGGGACGGGTCAGACCCCGACCAAGTCACCAGAGAGGGAGCCTCTCTCCGGGGCCCCCAGGAGGCCCCTCGCGCTCCTTGAAAGAGCTGGTAAGGACCCCTCCCTGAGCCGGAGCCCCAGCCCGTGCCCGGCTCCCTCGCCCAGTGCTGCTGGGGTCCACGCGTGGACGTGGGCGTGGGCGTGGGCGTGGGCGTGGGCAAGGGTGAGGGTGAGGGTGAGGGCAGGTGGCTGAAGACAGCACCCCCCCGCCCCCAGGTGCTCTCCAGCGCTGAGCCCCACATGCGGCTGAAGTTCAGCGGCCCCTGTTGGCCGCGTCTCCGTGGCCCCCGTGGCTTTCCTGGTGCTAGCGGCTCGTGTGCGGGGAGCGTGCACGCGTCCGTCCGTCCGTCATCTCAGTGACTTCCCGTGGGTCTGGCCGTCCCCTGTGGACAGGCCCCCATTGTCGCGCCGGCCGCCCTGGCCGATGGCTCAGTGTGGGGGTGGCCGTGGGCAGTGAGCGGATGTGACTCCGGCGGACCCGCCCCTGCCCCGAGCTGGTGACATGGTGCTGATTCGGGGGCATTAAAGCTGCTGCTGTGAAAGGCGCCTGTGTGACTCTTGGGAGAGGGGGTGTCGGGAGGCAGCTCCCCGGGGGGTCAGGACTGTCCTGCCTGGCGCAGGGCCCCTCTGTCCGGCCCTGGTCACTGTCCTGTGACCCGCGGTCTTCACTTGTCCCCCAAAGAGCAGCTGGGGGTATGTCCTCACTGCCCTCCGAGGGCTGAGTCATAGGTGGGGCTGCCTCGTGCAGCAGCGGCCCCGGCCCCCGGCCCCCACCCAGGGCGCCGAGGGAGATAAATGGGCCCTGAGCGGGCAGCGGCTGAGGCCGCCGCGCGGTCGCCTGGCCCCCTTGGCAGCCCCGGTGCCCTGGTCCTCCCGGAGGAGGCTGCTGCTCCTGGTAGGACGGGGTCGGACGGGCGGGCAGGGCCTCGGGGTTGAGTGGACCTGGGTCTGGGCGAGTGGAGGTCTCTGGACCCGAGGAAGCTCTGGGGTCCCCCACCCCCGCCCCTTGCCCTGGACCTGCTGCGGGGGCCCTCGCTTACACCGCAGGCTGCCCGTGCCCCGCCCTCCGGGGTCCCTGCTCCGCAGCCTGCGGCCGGGGCCTCCCTCCTCCCTGCCGCAGCGCTGCTCTGCCTTCCCTCATCCGTCCCATCTCCTCCCTCCCCCTCATCTCTTTTCTCTCTCCCTCTGTATAACTGTATGTACTCACTCTCCATCTCTGGATTTCTCTGTCTCTCTCCTTTTTAAGGTTTCTTTTTAAATATTTGTATTGATGTCAGAGAGGAAGGGAGAGGAAGAGAGAGATAGAAACATCAGTGATGAGAGAGAATCGTGGATCGGCTGCCTCCTGCACGCCCCACACTGAGGATCGAACCCACAACCCAGGCCTGTGCCCTGACCGGGAATCGAACCCTGACCTCCTGGCTCATAGGCCGATGCTCAACCACTGAGCCACCCAGGCCGGGCCCCGGGCCGATTTCCCTGTCCTTTTATCTATCTCTGTCGCTCACTCTCTTCCTCACCCTCTGTCTCTCTGGCCCCTTCCCTGTCTCCCCCTGACTCTCTCATTGTCCCTTCATCTGTGTCTGTCTATCTCTGGCCCTGGCCTGACCTCAGTCTGTCTCAGGGTCTGGGTCCCCCCTCTCTCTGTCTCCCCCCCACCCCCAGCCTCTGCCCTGAGCCTCTTCTCTCCTCACAGCCTGACTTCGCGATGCCCGGGTGGGCCATGGTGCTGCTGGTCCTGGCGTTGGGCAGTGTCCCGCTGGCCTCAGGGACCCCTGTCCCAGCCCCGCAGCTCCCCCCTCAGCACTCTCCCCAGGCCACTCGCCGCCCTGCGGCCTCGGAGAGCCCCCCACGGAGCCCCCCAGCCAGCCCCGGCCCCCGCCCCGGCCCCCGCATCACCCTCTCGCTGGACGTGCCCCTGGGCCTCCAGCAGATCCTCCTGGCGCAGGCCCGGGCCCGAGCCCTGCGGGAGCAGGCTGCCGCCAATGCCCACATCCTGGCCCACGTGGGCCGCTGAGCCTGGGGGAGGGGCCGCAGCGGAGCCGGACAGCACACTCCGTCCGGGGCCTGGGACGTCGGACTCGCCACGTGGGGCCTCCGCCATGTGGGCCACCTCACACCTGAGCACTTCAGACACCTGTGTCCGGACGGCACAGCGGGTAGCGGCCGAGTAGAGTCTTGCCCACCTGGGGCCCCGCAGACCCCCTGTGTGCCCGACGGCTCGGCCTCGGCCAGAGGTCACTGCCACCTGCAAGCTTGTTACGTGTGGGTGCCCCACGGCCCCGGAGCTTCTGGACACCCCTGCGGTCACTCTCACCACTGCCTCCGAGACCATCCACTGCGACCAGACCCCCAGGCGGCCCCGCCCCTCCTCGCAGAAGCCCTGAGCCTGTTTCCTCGGCCTCCTTCCCGACGGTGACGCCGCCAAGCTCCCGTGACACTGGGTGATGGGTGGACGGAGGGCTCTGGCCTGCAGGAGCGCCCGGTGACCGATGGGAGGGCCGGCCGGAGTCACACCGGCTTCACTGTGGGGCACCCAGGCAGGGACACGGAGCTGTCACCGGGCTCTGCTGCCCCGCCCACTCCCCGCCCCCCACGCTGGCCCCTTGGCGTGGAAGGAGTAGGTTTTGCCTTATTTCACACTCTTTTAAAAAATATATATTTTTATTGGTTTCAGAGAGGAAGGGAGAGAGAAACATCAATGATGGGAGAGAACCCATTGATCGGCTGCCTCCTGTGCGCCCCCCACTGGGGATCGAGCCCGCAACCCGGGCCTGTGCCCTGACGGGAATCACACCGTGATCTCCTGGTTCGTGGGTGGATGCCCAGCCGCTGAGCCACGCCGGTGGGGCTTATCTCACACTCGGGTCTCCATTGCTGGGCCCGAGAGGGACTGGCCTGGGTGGTGTGGACGGCTGGCTGAGGGCGGGCAGACCGGGGCTGGGCAGACAGCTCCCGCTGGACAGGGCAGAACGGGGTGTGGACGGCTCAGGGGGAAAGAGGCAGAGCTGGCCGAGCAGCCGCTGGAGTGGGTGCCCTGGTGCTGATCTGGGGAAGGCAGCCGCGGGGGGCGGGCCGGGGCGGGGCTGCAGGGGCGGGGCCCCAGGGCACACTCCCCTCTGCAGAGGCAGGGGGCGGGCGGGTTGTGGACTCCACGCTGCTGGGGGTGGAACCCAGGCCAGTTGGGCTGCAGGATGGACAGAGGCTGGGAAGGAGGCAGCCGGCTGATGGACCCCGGGGCAAGGAGCAGCAGGCAGGGTAGGCACAGGTGGCCTGGAGGGGGGGGGTTAGGAATGTTCGGGGTGCGGCCGGGGTGGTGCTGGCAGGAGTGCAAGGCTGTGGGGGTCTCAGCAGGTACAGGGCTGCTCTGAGGGGCACCAGCCCGTCTGTGGTCAGGAAGAGGGGAACTCAGTAGCTTCCCCAGGAGCGGGGCCCAGGGGGAACTATAAATAGCGCTTCCTGCAGCCCCGGAGGAGGGACCGCCAGCTGGAGCTGCTCAGGCCCTCCTGCTGGGCCCTTCGCTGGCCTCCTAGGGGTCACGCTGGTCCAGGTCCCCCTGGGGGGTCATACCAGTTTGGGGAGGTCCTGAGGCTCATTTGGGAAGTTTTTCATATGATTTGGCTTTAGCGCTTAAACCAGCATTTTTAGGATACCTGCTGGGGGCCATCCTGAGTGGAGTAAGCACCTATTGTGTGCTCTGCCCGGCGCATGAGCCTCCCTGGGTCCCTGGCGGCTCCTAAATCCTTTGGGCACCTACTGTGTGCCGGGCTGGAATCAGCCAGTGCTGGCCAGGTCCCCAGGCTGCTCCGTCACATGGCTGCATGCCTCCAAGTGGCCTCACGCCCTCTGTGAGCTCTGGACCCAGGGAGTCACCGGGCTGCTCCTTGGCCGGAAGTGGCCGGAGGGAGCCGGGACTCCTGGGAGCCCTCCAATCCTCCCGGAGGCGGCCGAGGGAGAGGAGGAGGGGGGTGAAGGCGGAGGGGGCCGCAGAGAGCAGGGCCTGGGCGCGGGCTCGTCAGTGCGTGTGCTCCTGCAGCTTTCACGTGCTGACGTGTGGGTCTGTGTGGTGGTCACCGAGGTCCCTGGCCTTCCTGCTGCAAAGGCTGGTTTGGTGGTTGGCCAGGGCTGGTCAGCAGTTCAGGATGGAAGAGTTTGAGGCTTGAGGCCACCCCACTGCTCATAGCCTGGGGCACTGGGAGGCCCAGTGGGCAGTGCAGCGGGCACCCCAGGAGGCAACCAGGGCCGGGGGGGGGGGTCCCTGTGGGGAGACTGAGCCGGACATGCTCACACATGAGGGCCCACTGACATCAGCACACATCCCACCCCTGGGCCCGGACAGCTGGCTCACTGTGGCATGGCCGAGGGGGCAAAAGCCAGGAGGGCACCAGTGAGGCTGAGGGTGAGGAAGCAGGAGAGCACTTCAGTGGGTCGGGGGGGGGGGCGGGGGGGGAGGCAGGTGCGGCAGTGGGAGTGGCTGCGAGGAGTGGGGGGGGGGGTGCTCTGAGGGCTGCAGGGGACCCTGGCCTTGGGAAGGGGCCCAGGCTTCTGCATTGACCTGTGACCCTCACTGCGTGCAGGGTCCTGGGAGGGTATGTCTGAGTCAGCCCTGGCTCAGGCTGTTTGGGGAAGAGTGGGAGGTGGAGAGCTTTTGCATTTCCTTGGAAGCCAGGCCCATACTCTGGGTGTGGAGGTGGCTGCCCAGACATGGCCCTGGCCCCCCGCCCTGCCCTGGCTGCCCTTTACCCGGAGCCTTTGACTGATATCCCGTGGGGGTGGGGGGGCAAGGGCAGGCCCGAGGCGGTGCTGGGTGTCCGTGATGTTCGAGGAGGCAGCCTCTGCAGTGAGCGCTGGGTGCTGGAGGGGGTGTGGGCCTATGTGACAGTCTCTGAGGCCAGGGCGGCCCCGGGATGACCTTGGCCGGGGCTGGCAGAGGTTGGCTGTGTCAGGAACGGATGAGTGGCTGTCGAGGAGTAGGAAGCAGCAGGGAAGTCACAAGGGGTGTCCTGCTCCCAGGAGCCACCCACACCCACGGGTGTGCTCACAGCTGCCAGGCATGAGGTGGAGGGAGCTGGGGCGGCACAGCAGAGGGCGGGGGAAGGGGAAGTGGCCAGATCCGTCCCAGACCCGGAGGGCATGGGGGGGGGGCAGCCAGAGCTGGTTTCAGGGTGCGGCCAGGTGGGCTCCCGGCAGGTGTATCTCCTGAACCTTCATTCCCTGGGAAGTGGGCAGGCCATCTGTAGCG
Organism: Myotis daubentonii; assembly: GCF_963259705.1. NCBI lineage: Eukaryota > Metazoa > Chordata > Mammalia > Chiroptera > Vespertilionidae > Myotis > Myotis daubentonii. Next base: position 58,654,995 of record NC_081853.1, read on the forward strand.
GGCATCTTAAGGTCCTGGCCAGGCTCTGAAGGGCTGGGTGGGAATTTGGAGAACTAAGGCCAGGCAGGGGTGTGGCCAGGAGGGCAGGGGGAGGGGTGCTGTGCTGCGGTTGGCCCCTAGCTTCTGGTCCTGGCCAGGCACCCCTGGGGCAGAGAGAACTTGAGGATGCAGTGCTCCGTCAAGGGGGTGGTGGACGCCGGCGCTAGAGGGCAGTGTGATGGGCCCCAGGGGCCCCAGGGCAGAAAGAGTCCAAAGCTTGCAGACAGGGGAGTGGCCAGGGTTTCTGGACTTCCGTCTTTCCGCCTCGCCCCTGGCCTCCACTGCGATTTGAGAGGCAGACCAGCGGTTCTCAACCTGTGGGTCGCGACCCCCAAAGGGGGTCGCCTAAGACCATCCTGCATATCAGATATTTACATGACGATTCATAACAGTAGCAACATTACAGTTATGAAGTAGCAACGAAAATAATGTTATGGTTGGGTCACAACATGAGGACCTGTATTTAAAGGGCCAGAAGGTTGAGAACCACTGCAAAGCATATAATAAATGGTAACATGAATGTGCTTGAGAGTGGATTTTTCAGACATGGACATATTTCATCTATACCAGAATCTTGTAAGATTTAAAAAAATGTATATATATTATTGATTTCAGAGAGGAAGGGAGAGGAAGAGAGAGAAACATCAACGATAAGAGAGAATCATGGACTGGTTGCCCCCTGCACGCCCCACACTGGGGATCGAGCCCGCAACCCGGGCCTGTGCCCCGACCGGGAATCGAACCGTGACCTCCTGGTTCCTGGGTGGACGCTCAGCCACGGAGCCACGGGGGCCAGACCCTTGTAAGATGGATGACGGGCACGTGCCACCTCCAGCGAGTGCCCGGAGAGCTTGGTTGCCAGCTCCCACGCACCTGCTCCAGGCGGACCCTGTGTAGCCCGAGCTGCTCAGCGGCCAAGGCGGAGAGAGAAACACCATCCGCTCTGACCTGCGTCCTGAGCCTTGTCCCGAGAGCAAGGCCTTTCCAGCCCCTTGAGAGGAGCCGGTCGCTCCCGTGGGCGGGTGCAGGGCGCAGCGGGGTTGACAGCCCAGACGTCAGGCCAGTGACCAGTCGCGCCGAGGCCGTCCGCCTGGTCCTGACCAATCAAGCCCCGCGGGTCCCGTAAGCCCCGCCCCCTGGCGTGGAAACCCCGCCCTCCTGGAACCCTGAGGTCCCGCGTGGTGAGGAGCGGACCCGGGTGCCCTGGGGGCGAGGCGGCGATTGCCCGGAGCGAGGCCCTGGGAGAGACCGGTACACACGTGCGTGGCCAGGGTGCGCGTGCTGGGCTCCTGCACCCGAAGTGGGGCCAGTACCAGCCGGGACGCGGGCCCGAGTGCGCTGGGCATGCGCACCCGGGATCCCGGCAGGGAGGGCGGGCCTGCGGCGGCCAAACCCGCAGGCGGGCGATTTGCGCATGCGTGGTCCTGGGCCACGCCCTCTCCCGTTGGGGCGGGGCCTACGCGTCCTGGGCGGGGCCTCGGGAGTGGGACGTGCGTCACGGCAGCTTGAAGAGGGGCGGGCCGAGGGGCGGGGCCTCCGGTGGCCCGAGCTGGCGGGGCTGCTCGGGTGGGAGCCGTGCGGTCCGGCTGCTCGCGGCTCCGGGATGGCCTCCCCGCGGGAGCTGACGCAGAACCCCCTGAAGAAGATCTGGGTGCCGTACAGCAACGGGCGGCCCGCCCTGCACGCCTGCCAGCGCCGCGGTGAGGCGGGGTCCGCGGGGAGCGCGGGGGCGGTGCGCGGTGATGGATGGGGCGGCCTGGGCAGTGGTCTGTCGCGGCGAGGGGCCGGGAGCCGCGGGGAACCGGGACAGGTGAGGCTGAGGCTGCCGGGCTGGTGGGAGGGGAGCGGAGCGGGTGGTGGGCGAGGACAGGGGTGGCAGAGCTGGAGGCGGAGGCCGGTCTGCGGGGAGGTCTCGGCTCCTGGGGGCCAGGTCCGGCCCCGGCCCCGCCCCCGCGCACTCCTGTTCCCCCACCGCTCAGGCCAGGGGCACCTGGAGCCCCTGCCCTGTCCTGTCTGCTGGCCAGAGAGCGTGGGCCGGTGGCCGGCCGCGTCCGAGCTGGGCTGGCCCTAGAGGAACTGCTTGGCCTCTCTGAGCCCAGCGCTTTCAAAGGCCCGAGAGCGAGCTCGCCCTCCGGTGGGAGGAGGGGCGGGGCGCCCGGGGCCTAATCACCCACCTCGGCACCTAAAGCCAAGTTTTGGGGGTAATTCCAGGGAGGTGCGGGTTTGACCAGAAAGGGGCCGTGCGGGCACTGTGCCATGCGGGCCCGTGTTTGTGTCGCGGGTAGAAGGTAAACTTAGGGGTGAAACATCTGGGAGGCACGCTGAGATGCCTGTCATCGTTAAGCTCACCTTCCGGGGTCTTGGGTGTTTAATTCCCCACCTTGCCTTTCCACTTGTCCTAAATGAGCCTGCGGCCTCTTTATTACAAAGAGAAAGAAAAGGTCTGTTTCAGGAGTCACGGAAGCCTGTGGAGAAGGTGCACGTTGGCAAGGACCTCAGAGAACATCTGTGCCAGCTCCTGGCACAGAAATGGGCATGGCCATCAGGAGGCTGGGTGGTGTGCGGGGTCTCCCTGCCCCCGACCTCTGCTTGGCCGTGATCTGGGGGGGAGAGAGGGCTGTGCTGGGCCTGGCTCTGACATGGTGTGAGACCTGGGGGAGTGTGTCTCTTACCACACTGTGGGTCCTGGCAGGGGGTGGCCCTGGCGGGGCACGGAGCCTGTGACCCTGCCTTCAGTCCTGGGCCAGAGCTTCCATCCCCGGCTGTGTCCTCAGGGGCTTGGTGACGCCCACTCCGCTCCCGCACTCGGTGGAGGTGTGGAGGCCAGTGGAGGTGTGGAGGCCGGTGGAGGTGTGGAGGCCGGTGGAGGTGTGGAGGCCGGTGGAGGTGCGGAGGCCGGGGCCCCTGCTCCTGGCCGTCTGTGTGAGGGCTGTTTCACTCCAAGGGGAGGAGGAAGAGCCTGGACTCTGGAGGCAGGAACGCTCGGCTGCATCAGGGCCAGCTTGTGGCCTCGGGCAGGGCGACTCCTCCAGGCCCGGGTCCGAGCTGTCACCAGCTGCCGAGGGGCTCCGCGCAGCTGCCGTGAGCTTCGGGACGAGGGGGCTCTCCGAAGGGGTAGCTGGCCGTCTCGTCATTTCACCGCTTGTCGCTCCCGCAGTCAGGGTGGAAGCAGCAATTCTGAGAGAACCCCCCCCAGCCCCCCACACAGACGGGAGGGGACCTGCGGCCTCGAGGGAGGGGACTGGCCGAGGTCCTTCGGCCACTTGGGTGGGTCTGTATTTCTCCAGGCTCCAAGTCTGTGATTAAAACCTGGCTTTGGCCCTGCCGGCGTGTCTCAGTGGTTGAGCGTCAACCTGTGAACCAGGTCACGGCTCGATTCCCTGAAGGGCACAGGCCCGGTTGTGGGCTCGATCTCCAGTGTGGGGCGTGCAGGAGGCAGCCGGTCAATGATTATCTCTCATCATCGATGTTTCTCTTGCTCCCTCTCCCTTCCTCTCTGAAATCAATAAAAAATATTAAAACAAACAAACAAACAAAATACCTGGCTCTGGCCTGAGAGAGGGGCTCATGGCATCACACTGCCTCCGGGCGCACAGCGGGGGACCGTGGGCTGGCCCAGCACAGGAGGCTGCACTGGCACTCCAGAGGCCAAGATGACGCCTGCAGCCGGTGCGGGGTTAGGCCCGGTTAGGGTCCCGGAGCTCACAGCAGGGAGTGACTCAGCAGGGAGCGAACCGGGAACCTGTACGTGTGCATTTCACCCTCGCAGAACGGATCATGGCGAGGCTGGGGGGGACGGGGGAGGGCCTGAGGGAGGGGGTGGGTGGACGTTGATTCGATCAGGCACCGGGGTTTGTGGAGACGAGGGCGCGGGGCTCCCGGCTGGTCTGCCGTGGCCGTGGTCTCCCAGCTCTCCGGGCACCCGAGGCCGCTTGTCTGCGGGGTGTCCCTGCCCCTCCATCCCCTCTTCATCATTAGTTCCTCCTCCATTTGCACCTGAGGTTGCCTCCCTCGTCACTGACCCCTTAGCTCAGATCTGGGGGAGTTTTGGGGGTGGGTGAGGCAGAGATGAAGAGGGGACTCAGGCCCTAGCCGGTTTGGCTCAGTGGATAGAGTGTCGGCCTGTGGACTGAAGGGTCCTGGGTTCAATTCCGGTCAAGGGCACATGCCCAGGTTGCAGGCTCGATCCCCAGTGGAGGCAGCCAATCAATGATTCTCTCTCATCATTGATGTTTCTATCTCTCCCTCTCCCTCTCCCTTCCTCTCTGAAATAAAAAATACGTAATTAAAAAGGGGGAGGGGGCTCAGGGAGCAGGGCAGAAAGGACAGTGCTTGTCTGATGGCTCTTCTTAGGCAGAAGGTGGAGGACTTGCTGGGTCTGCACGTGGCGGGGGTGGCCGGGCGGGTGGGGGAGTTGGCCATCTGTCCCCCTGAACAGGACAGACCCGGCGCTTAGCTTTGAGGAGCTGTTCCGTCCCCGCCCGCCCGGGGTGTCCAGCAGGTGCAGCTCAGGAACCCGTCTGGACTCACGTCGGGGACTCGTGGCTGCCCCCGGGGTGGCGCCTGCAGGGAGTGGCCGCTGCCAGCACCAGGCTTGTCTCGGGCCTCTCGCCTGCTCGGCCTCCCCGGGCCTTTTTTTTTTTTTTTTAATGGCGGACTTTATCATTATCTTTGTCCCAATATTCATTCATTCTTTCCTCACCCGAGGATATTTTTCCATTGATTTTTCAGAGAGTGGAAGAGAGAGGGAGAGACAGAGAGAAACATCCATGGGAGAGAAACACATCGATGGGTTGCCTCTTGCATGAGCCCCGACCAGGGAGGAGCCTGCAACTGAGGTACATGCCCTTGACCGGAATCGAACCCGGGACCCATCGGTCCCCAGGCCGATGCTCTATGCACTGAGCCACACCGGCCAGGGCCAGGCCTCCATGGCCTAGAGCGATTGCGCAGGAACAGGAAGCTGAGTGGCATGTCTTCAGACTTCCTTCCGCACACGCCGGTGTCCTGAACAGCGTGTCCTGCTGTCCTGTTGCTCAACGTGAGGGTCCTTGAGGCCCAGAGCTGCTCGCCCGGCTCACCGGTCCGCGCGCCGTGCCCCACGCGTCGTGCTGGGGTTTCCCGTGTTTGGCTTCTGGAGGCAGGGCTGTTGTGAAGACACTTGTACTTTGGTTTTTCTTTTGAGTCATTTCCTTGGACGCTTATCTTGAGGAGCAGAGGTGATAGGTAACGTATTACTCTGGCTTTCGCCCAGCCTGGACTCGCTGCCCTTCTGCCCACCAGGCCATGCAGGGGCGGGGGCTGCTGCGAACACCAGGGGGGCGGCCAGGGCCCTCTGGGCAGATGGACGTGCAGAGGGCATGCAGGATCCTAGTCCCGAGGCTGCGGGAGGACCCTCCAGGGACAGCGCGGTGCGGGGGGGGGGGGGCGGCGGGGGGGGGGCCTTCTCGAAGGGAGCAGGTCTCCCCCTCCCCACCAGCAATAGCGATGCCCTGCCCTGAGGTTGCTCGGTTGCTTGGTTGCTTGGTTGCTCCAGAGCCGACAACTGGCCAGGAGTTGTGCAAACAGCGGGCCCTGGCGATGGCCCTCGGGACACAGGGCCTTGCCTAACTTGTTTTTCTCCCCCCTTAGCCAGCGGAGGCTCTTCTGCAAGCTTCCGGGGGATGCCCTCCTGCCCTCCCCTGGGGCTCCCTGTTGGTCACATTGGCCTGGCTGGCACTTGGGGCCCCTCTGGCCATCTGTTGTCCACAGGGCCCGCCTGGGACAGAGGTGCCTCGGCACCGGGACTCCCAAGGGCCTCGGTGCTGAGGGGCAGCTGTGTCCTCCTCCTGGCGCTGCCAGGGCCGTGCAGGGGCACCGCTTCCCCGAGGTGCTCTCACTGGGAGATAGTGCTGGACCCCACAGGGAGGGCGGTCAGCACGGGGCCCAGCCCGGCCGGCGGGGCTCAGGGGTTGAGTGTCGACCTATGAGCCAGGAGGTCACCGTTTGATTCCCGGTCAGGGCACAGGCCTGGATTGCGGGCTCCATCCCCAGTGTGGGGTGTGCAGGGAGCAGCCGATCCATGATTCTCTCTCATATCGATGTTTCTCTCTCTCACTCTCTCCTTCTTCTCAGAAATCAATGAAAATCTATTTAATAAAAACACGACAAGACCAGGCCTCCCTGCCCCTGCCCCCCAGCAGGGCTGGCCCTGGGCCACGGCTGCAGCCTGCGGGGGCCCTGCAGGGTCAGGTGAAGGCAGCTGCAGCCACGCGGCTAAGAAGGGCCCGCAGGTCCCCGCACCGGGCCAGCTGTCCGTCCACTGCGGCTGCACCTCGCCCAGGGCCTGAGGCTTCTGGGGTGAGACCAGCTGAAAGCTGTGCTGGGTCACGTGAGGCCGGCATTCTATGGTTCGGTGTCTGTCCAGGGGCCAGGGAGGGGGCTGTGTCCTGACCCTTCCCCTCCGGCCCCCGCAGCTTCCTGATGGGCGCTGACTGGTGGCAGACGGGACAGGACCCGGGCCGAGGGCTGTCGCAGGGTCCACCCTGTGGGCATCACCTGGGTCTCTGGTCTCGGCCTCTGGCAGCCTCACCCTGTTGGGTTTGAGATGCTTCCCTCCTCCCTCCTGCCCATCACCCGTGAGCACCCGTCTGTGCCAGGCCCCAGCGCCCGCCTGCTCTGCTCCTGGCGCTGTGTGGGGCTCAGTCTCCTTGGTGAGGTGGCGGGATGGAGGGCGAGGAGCCTGAGGAAGGTGTAGGCCAGCGGTTCTCAACCTGTGGGTCCCGACCCCTTTGGCGGTCGAACGACCCTTTCACAGGGGTCGCCTAAGACCATCCTGCACATCAGATATTTACATGACGATTCCTAACAGCTATGAAATAGCAACGAAAATAATGTTATGGCTGGGTCACAGCATGAGGAGCTGTATTTAAAGGGCCAGAAGGTTGAGACCCACTGGTCTAGCGCCGTGGTCGGCAAACTGCGGCTCACGAGCCACATGCGGCTCTTTGGCCCCTGAGTGTGGCTCTGCCTAAGCCTTAGGAGGACCCTAACTAAGTTATTAACAATGTACCTGCCTATATAGTTTAAAAAATGTGGCTCTCAAAGGAAATTTCAGTCGTTGTCCTGTTGATACGTGGCTCTGTGGACTGAGGAGTGTGCGACCACGGGTCGAGGGGAAGAAGCATTGGGAGCTGGGCTTTGTGCGATGAAGAGACATGAACCTGGGAAGGGGAGCAGGGTCTGAACGGGGAGGAATGCGGAGCGGCCACTGGCCCCCGGGTGGCAACCGGGGCGCTCGCTGCCTCCCGCGGGTCCTGGCTGCCCTGCTGGCCATGGGAACGCCCATCTGTGGCAGCTGGGGTGTGGCAGGTTTGGCTTCATATCTGGTGATGCCCAGCAGGTCGGGCTGGCGAGGTCCCCCGCATCTGCTGGGGCCCAGGCAGGCCTGGGGCAGAGCCAGCTCCTCTGCCCTAAGGCCCATCGGCCGGTGTAATAATCACAGACACGAAACAGATCAGCATGAGAAAATAACCAAATTAACCGGTGCCCCTGCACGGCCCGGGCAGCGCCAGGCGGAGGACACAGCTGTCCCTCAGCACCGAGGCCCTTGGGAGTCGGGGTGCCGAGGCACCTCTGTCCCAGGCGGGCCCTGCGGACAACAGATGGCCAGAGGGGCCCCAAGTTCCAGGCCAGTATGACCAACAGGGAGCGCCAGGGGAGGGCAGGAGGGCATCCCGGACAGTGAGCAAGATGAGGAAGCTTGCAGAAGAGCCCCCACAGCTGGCCCGGTGCGGGGACCTGCGGGCCCTTCTCAGCCGCGTGGCTGCAGCTGCCTTCACCTGACCCTGCAGGGCCCCGCAGGCTGCAGCCGTGGCCCAGGGCCAGCCCTGCTGGGGGGCAGGGGCAGGGAGGCCTGGTCCTGTCGTTTGTGTTTTTATTAAATGGATTTTCATTGATTTCCGAGAAGAATTTGGCACACGCGTACGGGAGCCCGGGAGGGGTTGAGGGAATGAGACGCCCTAGCCGGGCTCGGTCCGGCGCCTCGGAGCTTCAGAGGCGGGTGCGGGAGAAGAGCCCCCCTTGGTCAGCAGGGTGTGCCCACCCCGTGAAGGTCAAAGAGGTGCCCTCTGGTAGCAGCCGTGGGCATGGCCTGGAAGTCAGTTTCTTCTCCGTAGCTCCGGGCTGGGCAGAAGGTTCTTGAGTCTGTGGCCAAAGTTGCCTTTTGCTCAAGACAACCCGCATGGCACAGAGGCCCGTGTGGGGTGATGGTGCAGGACTCCCGGGGGGCAGGCATGCTGGCGGAGGCGTGAGACCGGCCTGGGCTGCTCAGGGACCGTAGGGGGTGATGCCACCCCGTGCCCCGAGGCCGAGGGCCCGTCTGACCTGCGCCCTCGCCTTCCAGTGTGCATGACCAACTGCCCCACGCTCATCGTCATGGTGGGCCTGCCCGCCCGGGGCAAGACCTACATCTCCAAGAAGCTGACGCGCTACCTGAACTGGATCGGCGTGCCCACGCGGGGTGAGGCTCGGCCGGCTCTCCAGGGGCTGGGGGCCGAGTGGGGGGGAGGGAGGAGAGGGGACTGGCTGGGTGGGGCCCGGGGGGGGGGTGGGGGGGGGGGGGGGAGGGGGGTGGCGAGGTCGGAGTGGGCGGGCTGCTTTGTGGGAGAGCCGAGCCTGCCTTCTCTCCTCCAGAGTTCAACGTGGGCCAGTATCGCCGGGACATGGTCCAGACGTACAGGTCTTTTGAGTTTTTCCTCCAGACAACGAAGAGGGCCTGAGGATCCGAAGTGAGTGAGCGTGCGCATGTGCGTGTGCGCGCGTGCATGTGCGTGTGTGTGCGCATGTGCATGTGTGCGCGCGTGTGCGTGTGTGTTTGTGTGTTGTGTGCGTTTGTGTGTTTATGTGCGTTTGTGCACACACATGCATGTGCGCGTGTGCACACGTGTACAAGGGCCAGGAGCCTGTGGAGCCCGGTGGCTGGTCAGGACAGAGCTGCTCCTGAGCCCTGGCCTCGCCTGCCCATGGGCTGAGCCCGGGCTGGTCCGTCGGCCTCAGGGCTGGGGGTTGGGTGTGAGGGGGGCAGGGGGAGGGTGTGGTGTCTTGGTGCTGGCCTGGGGGTGATGAGGACATCCTGGTGGGGGGGCGGGGGGAGGACGGGGCCTCAGGGAGGCGGCCGAGGCTTAGCCAGGGCAGGTCAAGGCGCCCTCCTTGGGGACAGCCTCTGGGAGGGAGGAAGCCGAGTGGGTGCAGGTACAGCCTGGGGGGGGGGGCAGCTCGCAAAGCCGGAAGGACCAGGACCGGGCCCAGAGCTGGCCCCAGGATAAGCCCTCGGGACCTCTGGAGGGGGTCAGCTGGTGTCTGGCGGGTGCCCGAGACCCTGGCTCAGCTGTGAAGGGCTGGGTGACGTTCACCCTCCCGCTGTTGTTCTTGCGATGGGCATTTGCACCCCCCCCCCCCCCCCGCACCCTCCGACCTGAGTCCTTCCTCCGGAGACTCGCGCTCGGGGCACCGACACCGGCTGGGGCTGGCGGTGTGAGGAGCTGCTGCTCCCCGGCCAGGCGTCAGCTGAGTTGCGAGCAGCTTCCTCGCCCTGGGTCTGGCCCAGCATTGGAGCAGGGCGCTGAGCAGAGGGTGGCCGAGCCCCACTGACCTCCCCAAGCCCAGCACAGCCCGGTCACCGGGCCAGACGCCAGCTGGGTGTGGACACTGGGCGGCCAGGGCGCCCCACCGTGGCCTCTGCTCTTGGGGAAGTGGGTGGGGCCAGGCTGCTGCACCAGGAAGGGCCGACATTCAGGCCTTTGTGGCCGAATTGTGGGTGACGCTCAGTTTGGGCCCTGGTGCTATCGACCCAGACAGAAGGGAGGGGCTGAGATTTGAGCTCCTACTGTGCGCTGGGCGTGAGGCCCAGTGTCACCCTCCCCCCCCTGTACAGGGGGAACAGGCTCAGACGTCTCACACAAGATGCCGAGTTATCGACACACGCCATGGGCACACATGGGTCCACACACACACACACACGTGTCCATGTGTGCACAGTCGCACTGCCCACGTGAGTAAGCACACATGTGGACACCTCACTCATACGTGTGCTGCCAAACCACAGCACACAGGACACGCACGCACATACCTGCGTACCTCACCACACACACAGGCGTTCGGGGTCACCGTGGAGACGTTCTCACACTCAGGCAGACGGTATGGGGTCCCCAGGGCCCCCCAGTTCAGGGTCAGTGATTTGCTGGGACCTCAGCCTGCGGCCCTCCTGGCTGAGGTTTCTCACAGCAAATGGTGCAGAGCAGCCCCGGCTAAGGGTTCAAGTCCAGAGGAAACCAGGCTTCCGGGCGTCCTCTGCCCCCGGCTCCGGCCCGAGACACAGACTCCTGCAGCAGGAGCTCGTCACGGACGCGGGCCAGGGTTTACCGGGGGCTGGTCACCCCGGTGCCTGTGTACGCAGACGGCATTTGCACACCCATGTCCTGTATCACACACACATACTGAAGCCTACACTTGCGTGTGTGGGTGCGTGCACACGTACCCCGTGTACACGTGTGCGCACCCAGTCACCACACACGAGGGCTTGGGGACACGGTGTTTGCTCAGACGCCATGATGTCCCACAATTCAGTTCACTCGGGTCAGCTCCCAAGGCTGAGGGCTCAGTCCCCAGCCCCTCTGCAAGCAGCAGCCAGAGCCGCGGGCGCCCCTGCTCCTCCGGGCCCTGTGCCGGGCTCCTCAGCCTCTCCAGGCCCAGGGACTGGCTGGACGCGCCCCCGCGCTCAGGACCACACGCACTTGCGTTTACGGGTTCGCGGTAAAGGGTACAGCAGCCAGCCCTGGCCGGTTGGGTGCCTGTGGACTGAAGGGCCCCGGGTTCGATTCCAGTCAAGGGCACAGGCCGGGTTGTGCGATCAATCCCCAGCAGGGGGCGTGCAGGAGGCAGCTGATCCATGATTCTCTCTCATCCTTGATGTTTCTCTCTCTTTGTCTTCCTTCCTCTCTGAAATCAGTAAAAAATATTTTAAAAAAGAAAGGGAGGGAGGGAGACAACAGCCAAAGGGAAGAGGTGCCCCGCAGGGCAGGGCAGGGCAGGGCGGAGCTCCCAGCCCTCGGGGCGGCACCCCCACGCCCTCACCAACCTGGAGGCTCCCCAGCTCTGTGCTTCAGGGGCTTTCCTAGCGCTCAGGTCGGTCTCCAGCCCGCCCCCCACTGCGTGGGACGGTCCCTGACCCTCCTGCGGCCACGGGGGCGCTGGCTGACCCCGTGTCTCCTCCCGGAAGGCAGTGCGCCCTGGCCGCTCTCCGTGACGTCCGGCGGTTCCTTAGTGAGGAGGGGGCCACGTGGCGGTGAGTGTGACACCCGGGACATCTGGGGGGCATGTGGGAGCCCACACGCATCCGTCCCTGTTGCTCATGGGCCTCTAGAGGGAAGGCGGGTGTGTGACCACGGCCAGGGGCAGCCCCCGGAGAACGTGCAGCCGCTGGGCGGGGGGGCGCCAGGGGCTGGGGAGGGGCTGGGCTGTGGCTGCCTTTGCCTCTGAGTGCTTGTCCAAGGCCCTAGCCCCCCTCCCCCCCACACACACACACACACGGGCCGGAGGGATCAGGTCCCCTCCCCTGCCCTCCCCTCTCCTTTCTACTGGGGTCTTAGGGTAGGTTAGAGGTCAACATGGGTTCATGGGTTCAGTTCTCCAGGTTTAACTAGTTTCACGGGACATCCTGTGGGTCAGCGTGAGCAGAGCAGCTGCTGAGAGCGTCCCCCGGGGAGGGTTGGCGGCCCTGCCCTGCGGGAGCAGAGCACCCCCTCCTGCCAGCTCCCGGGCGCGGGTGCGAGGAGACTGGCCGGGGCGGCGGCGGCCGGTGGGATGCCCAGTAGCCTCCACCGTCTCCGTCTCCGGGGCCAGAGGCGCGTTAACCCAGTTTGGTGCTAGGTTTTCGATGCAACAAACACCACCCGCGAGCGGAGGGCGACCATCTTTAATTTTGGGAGCAGAACGGCTACAAGGTGAGACCTGGGGGCCTCCGGGCCCCTTTCCCGGCCTCCTGATGGCGGGGCTCCGGACAGGGCGGCCCCAGGAGGAGGGCCTGGGCCTCGGCTGCTTGTGGGGCCCTGGGCCGGGCGGGCGCTCGGTGGGGCCAGCCCGCCCTGACGACCCGGGTCCCCCCTGCCCTCGCCCTGGTC